>NC_056748.1:249167300-249306675 GCF_019279795.1 Protopterus annectens
GAATAACGTCTCTCTCTCACACCAGTAAAGTTATCTGATACTTTGCTAGAGTGTACAGTCTGGCTTTTAATGCCAGCCAGTGACCCAGTACTGCTGCTGCCCCTTATAATCTGCCTTAGCGTCTTATCTATAGCATTCATGGGTGTTCTTAGCATTCCTCTACACTCACACATCCTGTCCTTTTCCAGACATTACTACTTTTTCCATTGTAAAATGCTTCTTCATCACTTGTGCTGTTACTCAATATTCACTTTTAAGCAACGTGTTCTCCCAGAATATCTGTATCCCATTATGGAGTCTGCCAGTGATTTGCCAGAAAACTACAATTTTATGAGAAACAAACCCCGTCCCATACCTCTTAATCTCTTGGAGGTAGAAATCATTCTGGACAAAGCCACAAATAATGGGGGACCAAACTAAGGCACAGAAATAGTCAGTGAAACTTTTTAAATACTGCTCTTTCAAACTTAGACTGTTGGCAGAACAACAGATTTTTGCATAGAATGAATTTTCTGGAGGATGAAGTCTGAAAATCAAATGTAATGTCTGCTGCCTGTCATTATTTTCTGACTTCAGTCCTCAAAGATCTGCCACTGACAGTAATTTGCTGGAAAACTACAATTTTATGAGAAATGGACCCATAGCAAAAAGTCAAAAGCTTAATACCCTTCAGTAATTTCAAGTATGCACAATCTCCAAAAGTAAACATTTCCCCCAGACCTCCACTAATCCCTTCAGCAGTATGTCTGCAAGCGTGAACAAGCCCCAGAAGGAAACATCTCCCCAGTGATCCTTCCCTTCAGTAGTTTCCAAGTATGCACAAGCACCCAAAGGAAACATTTCTCCTAGCGATCCATCCAGCCCTAAACCATCGCGCAAGCCTAACTCTGCAAGTCTGTGGGAAAAATTACAGAGCTTATATGAATGATGAATAAATTAAGTCATAATTACAGACCATTGAAAATAAGAATAGAGGTCTAGGGATGCCCTGGCAGTGCAAGTATAGAACGTAACAACAACAGTCCGGCACCTACCAAGAAAGACAAGTGTACAAACTTTAAAATTTACAAAAAGCACCAAGAAGTATGTGCAAACTGCAAAACACTACAAGTCAAGTAAAGTTTCACAAACTAAACTGCTTTTTCAGTTTGTAATATATACACCTCACTCATGTAACAACCCATTTTGAAACCCTGAACACAATGCTAGAATTTTCTTATATAGTCTAGATTTTGGATACTATGTATGACTATATATAGGGGTGATGGAGCCTCTGGAAAGATTTTATAGTCCTGCAAGCATGTGAAGAAATTAATAATTTTGATTGTTTAATTGTAAAAAACAGCAACAGATGCATGTCTACTACATCTTATTTTGATTTGACTGCACATATTTTTCCTTCATTCATTTCCTGCAAGGGCAAGAGACAGGAACAACTGAAGCCTGACAACTATGCTCTGTATTTTGGAATGTTGTTGGTAACCTACAAATCAGAAATATTTCATGCAGGTAATTAGCATCCCTCATTTTGTGATAAAACACAATGTGCAATCCACATCTTTCCCATATAAGCACTGGAGACAAAAACAGCTATATGATAGAAGCAAGCGAGTGCAACATATTTGGTGGGTGCGACTTAAATAAAAGTTGGCTTCATTCATCCATTTTGACCCAGTTGGACAATCTTATCATGAATACCATCGAAGTGATGCAGTAGTGGGCATTGGGTGATCATGTTAAAATGTATAGCTCACTCTGAAGCTGAGAAAAAAAATCCACTAACAGATAACCAGTACAGACACAGTCACAAATTAAGCATTGCACAGCACATTGCATTTCTTTTTTTCTTTCTTTTACCTGAAGGAGCCAGGGGAAGAACTTCTGAGTCTGATGGTGATATACTTTTTCATGACTGACCGTCCTAGTCCGACGAGGTGACGACTGCTGCCTGCACTAAGTGCATTTACTTTCTACTAGACTAGTGTGTATGCATTAACGGACCATGAATGGTTTGCCTGCAACACATTGTTGTACAGATAAACAAACAGTTGTATACACCCCTCAAGCCCTCAGCTAAATTCTGACAGACTGGCAGTCTGCTCATGAAACTGACGTCATTGTGCATGCCCCTGCATGTGATGACATCAGCAAAAATTTGGCCAAAATAAAAAAAAATGGGAAATTCAGAAATTAAAAGGCCACTAAGGAATTTGTGGCACCCCGTTATTTTTACCTCAAATCTGGTAATTACTGAGGAATTCAGTATGGTTGAGAGGTATGTTTGGAGGCTGTTTAAATGACAACAGTGAGAGTGCTTGAAAAATATCTCATATTGTCATTATTGTTGGAGGTCTCATGATTTTGTACAATTTTTTTTTAAGTTCTGTATGATATGTTGTTACTAGTGGAACTCTATCACAGAAGTCCCTCTCTTACTAAGACAGCTGTTCTTGTGGTAGCTATATTGCTCTGTCTACAGCTATGTCGAATTCCCTGGTTTAGTGACCTTGTGCAAGCATGGCAACTTTCAGCTGTGCCAACTGTGTGCCTCTTTCTGCCTCACTAGAACAAATGCAGTGATATTGAAATGCGTGATTGTAAATAACGGAGTTATTTTTGTGGCTGGGATGATTATCACTTCAGTGTGGATACATCTGTCTGTCAGTTGCTTTCCTGTAGACATTTGTCTGTAATGTTTCATTTTGGATAGTAACCTTAGTATCAAGAAAGGTTAAAGTTTAAGTTGATTACTGCAAAGAGAATTTAAAAGATGGGTGGATTCTGTTGAGTCCTTGGTGGAATTCTTTGAGGGTGTCAATGTTATATTATAAACAAGTCATCAATAAATTGGAAGTAAGTGATTGGTCTGTGTGTGCAGTGTTGCAGTGTTGTACAAATTCTTCTTCTAGGTATGCCATGAAGAGGCATGCATATTGTGGACTTATTCTGGTGTCCATAGCAGTGCCCATAATCTGAACATGTTTCCCATTAAAGGGAAAATTGTTATATGTTAGAATAAATTCTAAACGTTGTCACACGATATCTGGAGTAATGTTATGATGCTCTACTTTCTCTTGTAAGTACTTGAGGCAGACACAATTCTATCTTCATGTGGGATGTTTGTGTGGAATCACCTTACAGAGAGGCACACATACTGTCTGTTTCTGAGGTGTAGCATAAGCTGCATGTTTTCCATCCTAGCATTTTTCAAGATTTCTTTTTTAGCCAATTGGAAATAAATGATGCTCTTCTCCTTCTAGGCACAAGTAGATATTTAAACACTGTATTGAACATCATAACTTAATAACTCCTGATGAAGGGCTCATGCCATCTCGAAAACTTGAGTAATTGCAAAACCTATGTCAGTCCAATAAAAGGTGTTACATCACGTCCATATTCCAGTGTCATTATATTTCCCACTAGTAGGCCAACACAGCATTTCTTTAATTTTTTTTCTTACATTATAGAAAGAGTGTAATACTCTAAATTACCAGAAAGGGAAAGATACAATTTTCTTTCTGTGTATGTGGAAAGAATTATGGATATACTTCCAAAAAGGAGTTTGTATGTCAGAGGACTCAAGGCAGCATGCATTCAAAGTATGGACATTGCAAGAAATTCATATTTTGTACACAAAACCACATGTTTCTGCCCCCACTATCCACCAGTCATTTCAAAAGTGCACACAACCCTCAAAATATTGACCGTATATCCTTTTGTAGAGATCACATTTATTTTCAAATGTTGTCACTTATAAACATAAAGAAGTTATTTCTAGAGGTACTTTCCTATCAGGTAAGCATGCTTTAAACAGTTACATACAGTAGACACTGTTTTTCAGACAATTCTAAAGCTTCTGTGCTCCTCGAGTCATCAAATTTCAGAAAAATACTGAGAAAAAATGTACTAATTTTGGGACAGAGTATGCGTAGCTGTACCCTTGATTCAGAGAATGGACAATATTTCAAAATAAGTTGGGAGGGCATCATTTTACCCTAGGAAGAGGCAGAATTCCTAATTCCGTGACACAGAGCTATAGCAGTACTCCAACCTTGTAGGCTAATAAGGACTGTCATAGCCAAGCACAGGAATCTAAACATTGTCATTAGGCTTAAAATACTGCAATATTTAGGAGTTTTACATTAGTGGTGAACACCAATGTAGAAACCCCATGCAGCTGGATAGCACCCGATGGGTTGTTACTGCATTGTGACAGCTCCATCTACAAGACTGAAGTGGTACTGCATGTAGAACATGGTGTTTAGCCCATCTGGCAACAGTAACATGACTCACACACTGGTGGAGCTATTTTGAAGTATTAGGGGAGCCATGAAGGGGGCCAAGGACTGCATGCATGCATTTATGTATGTATGCATGGTAAACTATTTCATGAGATGTCCTTATGTTATACTGCAGACAGTGAGGACAGCCCCAATCACAGTCTGCTGATACCACACCAACTTTGTTTACCTTGCACAGCCCCAGTGCATGCTCTGTCTTATGATATGCCTGCAGGCAGACTTTTCACCTGTCAGGCATGCATTCTCTCTTCTCACAGAGAAGTGGTGACATGGTAGTACAGCTTTGTGTGCACTCAGTGGTCAGACTTTGGGTCAGCAGTGATTGGCTTACACAAGGAATAGATAATGATGTTCAGTAACATAGAAAGTTACAGAACAGCCTTATGTGTGCTGTGTGAAGTGGACAGAGGATATATTTGAGACTCTGGCACAGTGTCAGGTACTACATGGAGAGAGAAATTCATCTTAGTAAAATACCAGGGGAGTAAAGCTGATATTTAGTATTAGGGCAGTATAGCAAGCTGGAAGAGACCTTTTGCTGCACTACCCCATACCTTGTAGAATCTTTTGGAATTCCAGCAGAGAAAAGCCAAGTGAAATGCATTTTTTAACAGGAATATATGAACAGAAAGGAGTTCTGGATATGGTTTGCTTAGATTTTATCAGAGAATATCACTCGGTATCACATAAAAGCACTGTCAGTTCCTGCAGAGGATTAAGGCTCTTAGCGATTAATGAGCTGCTTCCTGTAGTCTAGAGTACAAAGTTTAATAGCGATTAATGAACTGCTTCCTGTAGTCTAGAGTACAAAGTTTAATAGCAATTAATGAGCTGCTTCCTGTAGTCTAGAGTACAAAGTTTAATAGTGATTAATGAACTGATTCCTGTAGTCTAGAGTACAAAGTTTAATAGCGATTAATGAGCTGCTTCCTGTAGTCTAGAGTACAAAGTTTAATAGTGATTAATGAACTGATTCCTGTAGTCTAGAGTACAAAGTTTAATAGCGATTAATGAGCTGCTTCCTGTAGTCTAGAGTACAAAGTTTAATAGCGATTAATGAGCTGCTTCCTGTAGTCTAGGGTACAAAGTTTAATAGTGATTAATGAACTGCTTCCTGTAGTCTAGAGTACAAAGTTTAATAGCGATTAATGAGCTGCTTCCTGTAGTCTAGAGTACAAAGTTTAATAGTGATTAATGAGCTGCTTCCTGTAGTCTAGAGTACAAAGTTTAATAGCGATTAATGAGCTGCTTCCTGTAGTCTAGGGTACAAAGTTTAATAGCGATTAATGAACTGATTCCTGTAGTCTAGAGTACAAAGTTTAATAGCAATTAATGAGCTGCTTCCTGTAGTCTAGAGTACAAAGTTTAATAGTGATTAATGAACTGATTCCTGTAGTCTAGAGTACAAAGTTTAATAGCGATTAATGAGCTGCTTCCTGTAGTCTAGGGTACAAAGTTTAATAGCGATTAATGAGCTGCTTCCTGTAGTCTAGGGTACAAAGTTTAATAGCGATTAATGAGCTGCTTCCTGTAGTCTAGAGTACAAAGTTTAATAGTGATTAATGAACTGCTTCCTGTAGTCTAGAGTATAAAGTTTAATAGCAATTAATGAGCTGCTTCCTGTAGTCTAGGGTACAAAGTTTAATAGTGATTAATGAGCTGCTTCCTGTAGTCTAGGGTACAAAGTTTAATAGCGATTAATGAGCTGCTTCCTGTAGTCTAGGGTACAAAGTTTAATAGTGATTAATGAACTGCTTCCTGTAGTCTAGAGTACAAAGTTTAATAGCAATTAATGAACTGATTCCTGTAGTCTAGAGTACAAAGTTTAATAGTGATTAATGAGCTGCTTCCTGTAGTCTAGAGTACAAAGTTTAATAGTGATTAATGAACTGCTTCCTGTAGTCTAGAGTACAAAGTTTAATAGCGATTAATGAACTGATTCCTGTAGTCTAGAGTACAAAGTTTAATAGTGATTAATGAGCTGCTTCCTGTAGTCTAGGGTACAAAGTTTAATAGCGATTAATGAGCTGCTTCCTGTAGTCTAGGTTACAAAGTTTAATAGCGATTAATGAGCTGCTTCCTGTAGTCTAGAGTACAAAGTTTAATAGCGATTAATGAGCTGCTTCCTGTAGTCTAGGGTACAAAGTTTAATTCCTTCCACCTCCATTTGCCTACTGTGTGACTGTGAGCAAGTCACTTAGCCAGACTTTACTGCCAGGTCACCCCTGATATGGGTTCTAGCATTGTTAGGCAATTATAGTGAATAGATCATGTAAAATAATGTTGACACATGTATAAAATAATGGTAAACACAAGACTACTCCAGAGGTCAGTAATGGCAACAGTCATCACCATTGTCTTTATTAACAATCCTGAAGAAAGCCTTGAAGGAACAATTGCCTTCTTGATAGTGATTTTATGAACAATTTTTTTCTTGAATTGTATTATGCTCCTCAGCTATGGAAAAAGTCCATTATAGCTCCCTTACACAAAGGTGGAAATTCCTATAAAAAGACTTTCGGCTTTTCCCAGGTAGGGGTAGCCACAGCAGAACTCTGGTCCACTCATGACTGGCAGTAGATTTTTATGCTGCCGAGTTGCCAGCCCGATGCCTAACCTTCAAAGAAGGTACACC
The DNA here is from genome assembly GCF_019279795.1 of Protopterus annectens. Taxonomy (NCBI): domain Eukaryota; kingdom Metazoa; phylum Chordata; order Ceratodontiformes; family Protopteridae; genus Protopterus; species Protopterus annectens. Next base: position 249,174,237 of record NC_056748.1, read on the forward strand.
CATTCACGCTCGCACCTACCTGCATGTCTTTAACATCGCTCGACAGTGGGTAGGACATGCAGACTCCACACAGAAGCGCTCCAGATGAGAATCGAACGGGAAAACCTCTTGCTGTGAGGCGACAATGCTAACAGCTGCACCACCGCAACTGACTCCTATGACCTCTCAAATTATCGCCCCATATCAATACTCTCTCTTTTATCAAAAATCCTAATCCGCCCTAACCATAGTACCATCACAGCTCTTCTATCTTTCGATGACACTGTGAACAAAGCCACTGATGCTGGTCTCCCTACATCTGTTCTACTAGATCTATCAAAGGCTTTTGATACAGTCTCACACACAAAGTTCCTATACCAACTAGCTAAATTAGGCTGCTCCCATAGCTCCCTAACATGGTTCTTCTCCTACCTCAATAACCGAGAACAATCAATCAAATGGCAAACTGCACAATCTCAGTACCTATTAAATAACACAGGAGTTCCACAAGGATCCATTTTAGGACCCCTTCTTTTTACTGTTAATGATCTCCATAAGGTAACTCAACAAAGCAAAATCGTCCAATATGCAGACGATTCAACTATTATTTCCACACCCAATACAATTGAAGACCTCCTCTCTACTACTCAAACTAACTTCACAGCCATTGAAGCCTGGCTAAACAATGCTCAGTTACTCTTAAACCCCCCCAAAAAAAACAAATTATTACTCTTCTCCACAAAATCTCCCCCAACCAACTTTAAAATCCTTTCTATAGACAACGCAGAGATTGAAATCATAAAGACTGCAAAATTACTTGGAATCACCATTGACAACAAACTCACTTTCAAAACACATATATTCAGTACTAGAAGGAAAACCCACTTTAAACTTGGAAAACCTTACCAACATAAACTTTACCTAGACAGCCATACCAAAATAAAACTGGGCAATATCTTATGTATTCCATCTCTCCTATATGGTAGTGCCATTTTCACCAATCTCGACTCATCTCTCAGCAACAAACTCCAGTCGAGCTACTACAAAATAGCAAAATTTGCCTCTATTAAGCCTAACCATACACATCACTGCCTGGCAATTTTTGACTTGCATTGGTTAGACTTCTATCACTGCCTCTGTTATACCCAACTGACTCTTGCCCACAAACTCATCTTTAAATCAATCAACTGCCCTGCACTCAGCTTCATCCTTCACTCTTATCCTACTCGGACTCTTAGATCCTCTAGCAAACAGCTTCTTAATGTTACCAAACCTAATAAATAAGCTGGCCAAACTCTATACTCCCACAGCATTGCAAAGCTATGGAATAATCCCCCCCCCCATATAACTGAAATCAACTGTCACAAATCCTTTAGGTTTACCCTAAAAAGCCACTTCCTACAAAACCCCTCTTGCCCCTGTAATCCTAACAAAAAACACCTTAATCTCAGCAATTCTTCTAATCTGATACTTATAATCAAATACTTTGTTGCATTAACAATCATCTTATGTATAATTCCATAAATACAATTTCCATAAATAACAATCTTAAGCCATCTTGGCAACTTTGTTGTAATTTCCAGTTTATGCAATACTGCTTTTATTTAATATTGAACTCCACTGTATGATTATAAAATTGTATGCAACTATGAGATATCAAATTGGAAATTTAGTTAATTATGCTACTTGTATGTTTTAATGTACTTTGTGTGGAGCTTTTCTTCCTGGGCCTCCAATGAAAATGGGTACCTTACCCAGTGGACTTTCCCGGTTAACAAATGTCAATAAATAAATAAATAAATACATTTTTTGGCTTTTCCTCAGATGGCCATCAGTCGCTGCAGGTGCATCTGCTGAACAGCCAGGGCTGATAAACACTCCTACCTTCCCTGACATTGCTCCTGCCAATGTTTACTGCCATCAAGGAAATCATCGAGGAAATCATGTCATCCCAAGGCAGCATCATACTGTGCTGAGGGAGTGTTTTTATCTGTTTTACTGCACACACCTTACAGACACCCAGTTACACCCCAAGGGTGGGGTACACAATAGACATTGGTGCTGGACGCTGTTTTCACCTTAACAATATGACATCAGCAGGATGCTCCAACCACATTAAGGTAACACTGTGCTGTTTCTCCAGTTTCACCAGAAGAATTGAACTGCATGAATGTGAACCTACCCTGCATGTCTCCCCCCCTCCCCCACATTGGGCATGTCCAGTCTTTTTATTTATGCCATCAAGCACCTGAGCTGCTATTTCAACTTGAATTGCAAGGGAAATAGTCTAGACTGTATCCCTATATGGCACTGGATCAGGCTGCAGTTATACAAAATTATGTAATAACAAGTTCAAAACAAGATGTGGAATGGATGCAGAGACATTGCAAATCTCTGATTGCCTAAACATAGAATTTTGAAATGACTGGAAAAACAAAACAAAAATGAGACATCTTCATACCTCTCAAGTGTACCTTATTACGAGGAACGTACCTCATTTGGGGTCTTAAAAAGTTAATGTTCCTCAAAGTTCTTCAAAGTTCCACACTGAAGAGTCTGTCACATATTCAGTATTAGGAATTTTTTAAGTGAAATCCATGGCAAATAGAAATTAATCATATCAATTCATTAAAAGATCTTTATAAGTAAAACCAGCATATTTTAACCATCCTATGACCTTCCTAGTTAAAGTTGTTAGTAAGCCATTAGTATGTGTTCCACATTTTGCCCATTTGTTCCACATTATGAGGGCTAGTGTTCCTCATTCTGGAGATGGGAGGTTGAGAGCTACATCTCCATAGAGCAAATGGATAAATCCCCTGAATGCAGCCCAACAACCTATTCTAGCTGTGTATCATGGGTAATTGGAAACATGTACACTGTTTTGGAACTCACAACAGCCCATACTGAGCCATAGATTCTGACCAACAAGGGGAGCATGGTAAGGTAACAGAAACACATCTTATCTGGGCCAATAGCCTAGTATCATCCTACGAACCTATAACTTTAGGGTGATTATAACCAAGCTTACTGGCCACCTTTTTCTTTTCTCCATATTGCCAGGTGACTATTAAGCTTTGCCATTTATCGGTCCTTTATCTGTTGTATTAGAGCTACTCATGGAGCCATCAAGGATGTAGACATCTGAAATTTCCATTTTTTTTTTGTTTGGTCATAACCACATCTCTGGTAGCTGACTTGAGTACTTATGCCATGACAGCCGCCATGCTATGCACCTCCTATGGCAATCACTTGCTTCAGCTCACCAACCCACATCCTATTATTTACAGCCACTGTGAATGCACAAGTGTCAGTTAGCATTGAATCAATTGACTCAGTGGGACCACCATATCCCTCCGCCAAAATGGGCAAGCTGGTATAAGACATGCATTCCCTTCCCTCCTTATCTAGTACTTCGAGCCCCCAAGCTGCTAATGAATCATGGATCATCTGGGTGATTGCCAGACCTTTTCTATTTGACTGAAAAGGTTTCTAATCATTTGCTGCAGAGTGCATACGCCTGCAGACATAAATGAAAATCAAGACTGAAGATCACTGGAAGTGGGAATGAGGCCCAGAAAAGAGCATGCACTAAAAATAAACATCAAAATAATAAAAGCATACATCTGGGTGGCAAACAATCAGGAATGTAAAATAAGGATTAATTAGAAGCTGGGGAACTTCTGATTATTGGAGTGTATACACATAGCCCTGTAAAACAGACTGCAGTGCCATAAGAGGGAACAGCAGTGCTGGGACGTTTTATGCTGTGATATATCACAGCCAGAAAATCAGAGGTTTACATTGTCAGTGTCTTTATTGCATCAGAACTGGGTTTTTTGGAGATGCTGTGCGTTAGATGTTGGTCAAAGGAGTAAGAGAACAGAGAAAAGGTGAGCTTTATTTTGGTTTTACACCATTTTATTTTTCTCCATGCTTGTAAGACCATCGAGTTAGTATGCATGGAGTCTGAGGGAACCATTACATTTGGTGGTGCAGGGGGGCTAACAACTGATTTTTATTATATAGTGATTTTTTGCAATGGTTTTAGTGTAAGATTGAATATGTCATTAGATGCTTTAGTTATTACTATTTGCATCTAGACTATGCAAGATGTGATTAATCACAGTAAATCTCCTCAGGAGTACGGGCAGTGAATGATATCTTGGAGACAGGTGAAGTTTCTGAATCAATAATGGGAGAAAGCCTGGTTTTACATTACTTCACACTTGTTCTGATATCAATTGCATTTATGTTAAATGCAGCATCGGCTTTTTTCAAGATGTACTAAACCTCCTCCAGAGCGTTAAAGTGCACCATTAATGACATGAATGTGAAGCCTAACTGGATAGAAAAGGACAGGCCTGGTCTTAAAACTTTATTTCAGTTCTATAAATTCCTTCTGAGCAGAATCAACAGCAGGACAGAAATCATAGCAGAAATGAAGTAAAGTATGACCTTCCAGATGCAGTTTCCCCATTATCTAAGTTATACGTTGAATTCCTTTTATTTAAAGTGCAAACAGCAATGATCAGTAACCTAGCTTTGAAAAAGAATCGGCATGTGAGATTAAACATCTGTGCAATAACTATTACATGTTCTTAAATATTTCATATTAAGTACCTCCTCACAACTTTTTTAAATGTACTCATACCTCTCAACCTTAGTACAACAAAATTCTGGACAATGCCATACATAGTAGGGGGGGGGGTTAAAATATTACTTTTATTAACTTAACAATTTGATAGAATAGCAATTTTTGCATTGGCATGCATTTTGTGAAATTATAAAGTCTTAAACTCAAATGTATATCATTTAGTGACTTCAGTCCTCAGTGAGTTACAAGAAAACCACAAATGTATGAGGAAAAGGCCAAAAATATGAGGCACAAAATCTGGACATTCTGCAACCTTCTGGACAGTTTACAGGTATGAATGTACTGCAGTTAGAGCCTTCATTCAAGTTCTACTACTAAACCATATATTGTGATGATCCATAACTGTGATTTTCAAAGTCATTACATTTTATTTTGAAGTTCTGATTACATTTTAACAGCTTTAAGGAGTTCACTCAATTAGTGTGGTAAGCATCCTGCAGGAGGCATACGTTCCACCAAGCCACTGTCTGGTGGTAGCTCTTGCGAATGCTTGGAAAGATGCCCTTTTAGGCTAAGGGAACTGTGAATCCTGCAGAGATGCAGACAGCTCCTGCTCATTACCAGGGCTAGGTGAGGGGGACCTAAATCAGAACATTCTGTCAATGCCAGGTTGCCAACAGGAGATTAAAGTCCCCACTGCCTGCCTAAATGATTGCCTTTCCAGACAGCTCTCACCTCACTGGATCTGGGTATCACCCAACTACTCAGAGCAAAAGTGCTCAAGCCTGTTAGGGGAAGACATGCTGAACAGTAAGGCAAGGGAGCATAAAAAATATGTATTGCTCAGCAAGAATTGCTTTCACTTAAATGAATGACAATGCAAGGATTCTTCAACAGCCTGGATAATGTTATCTTTCAATACACCTGCACCCTAGTGGTAGGAGTGTGCAGTTAAAACTTGTCTGATCGAAGACTACTGCAACGGGACTCAGTTTTTAGTTTTTTATTAGTTAACTGGTTAATTTATTTAACTCAGTTTGCTCATTTGGTACTGTCATATTAAAAAAAAACACATATATATATATATATATATATATATATATATACACACTTTATGCATCATCGCTTAGCTAGGGTTAAACTCCCGGCGCCATAAAGTCTGCTCTTCAAATTTTCCCTTAGAACTAGCTAGTTTTTTAGTTTTAGCACTAAAATCTGTTTTCTGTTTCTTTGAGCTCAGCACTTGTCCAGAACTCGTTGTAAGCACTAAATAAGCTACAAATTACTACAGCACTCAACTTTCCTCACTTGTCTAGAGGAAAAAAATTTTTAGTACTTAACAAATAAGCACCTATCCAGGCATGTCTAAGGGTCAGCTCCTGGTGTTTTCTCCTGTCTACCTGATGAATCTGGGCATCTTGGGGCAATGCAGCAATTGCCTCATGTATACAGACAACCCTCTCCTCCTACCACCCAACATTACAACCTGTGAGAGATGCACTTATATAACCAAACTGGAAGCAAAGCTCTCTTCACCCCAGACTGGACTAGACAGTCAAGAGGAGAAGGTAAACACTTGCACCACACCGCACTCATCACATAGTCCCTCAAAACCTACACCACCAAAACACACACATAGAAACATGAAACACACACCTACATTCACGGAGGCTCTCAATAAAAAACTGCTCAAGCAACAGAGACCTCCAAAGCAGAAATGAAAGCAACCTCCGCTCCCCAACACAATCCAAATGACACATAGCCCACAAACTCAGTGTTCCACTCAACCACAGCCCATAAGGCATAACAACGTTCCCAATACTCTAGTCATAGGTGACTCTATAGTCAGGCACACTGATGTTCCACTCACCAGGCTAAACAAGGAGAAAGTTACTGTCAGCTGCCTATCAGATGCCAGGATCTGCCACATAATGCACGCACTCAGGTCACTCCACAACAAGTGCAAATATGACTCTGTCATTGTCCATGTTGGTGTGAATGACCTGAGATGTACCTCCCTGGACTACATGAAAAGAGACATGGAGGAGCTCTCCGATCTTGTAGCTCAGGCAGGTATGACCCCAGCCCTGAGTAGCATCCTGCCATCACCCAGAATGATATCACAGTACAAGGACAAAATGACTGACTATAACAATTGGCTAAGCTTCTGGTGTAATTCTAAGGGGATCCAGTATCTGTCTGCCTGGTATGATGTGATCGACAGACTATGATGCTTTGCCAGAGATGGCCTGCACCTGTCGCACTTGGGATTCTGGATACTGGCTAAGGCTCTTGCCACCCCTATAGGGCCTTTTTTAGGCACGATTCAAATGACAAATTCACCACCTTAGCAGGTACAAGCAAACAAAATCTGAGGGTAATGCTACTCACTGTTAGAAGTCTAAACTTCAAAATACATTCACTCGAGGCACTCCTTAAAATGGAGAACATCGACATCTGTGCAGTGACAGAGACCTGGTTCAAGGCTCCAGAGAGCATCTCTGCATTACCAGGCTATACTTCATACCACACCTTTTGGCCACCTAACCTGGACCAAAACACAAAAGGCGGAGGTGTGTTTATATTCATTAATGATATCCACACCTCCAGGCTAGTTGCTCAGCATAATGCATCTGAGATTATCCAAGTGCAACTAACTCTGGGCAAGATCGCAATCCAAATTGTAACCTGCTACAGATCCCCCACCATGCCCCAGGATTCCCACTCCTCATTTCTTGATACACTGGAAAATATTAGGGTACAACTCAACACCCTAATAATAGGCGATTTCAACTACCCCACCAATAACTGGGAAAACTACTCATGTACCAACTCTTTTGCTCAACGTTTTTTGGAATTCATAAATTCCAATGCCTTGGATCAACTTATCCACACCCCCACCAGGGACAGGAATATCCTAGACCTGCTCATTACCAACATGGGTGACTGGTGTTCCACACCAGAGGTCAATTCCTGATTGGTCAGATCTAACCATAAGCTAATCACCCTAGACATCCACATCCCGCCCCCACCCCCCATTAGGGAAACCACCATAAAAATTTCTCCAAAGTCAACTTCATGCTTCATAAGACAGAAGTGGCAAACTTCACGACACCCAGGCAGATGGACAATAGCGGTATGACTGCTGAATCCTACACAAATGCACTTTATAAGCACTTATACGAGTGCATGGATCGTGCTATCCCTAACAGAACCAAGATTCTATCCTCCCAAAAAAGGAAGCCAATCTGGTGCTCCCTTGCCATAAACAAACTCTACAACAGAAGAAAGAAGCTATTGCAAAAAAGAGTAAAATCCCATGATTGGAGGAACTCCGTGGTCAGCCTCAGTAAGAAGCTGAGATCCCTTATAAAATCCTCCAAAGCTAGTTACGAAAACAAAATCGCCACTGATTCTAAAGACAACCACAAAGCATTCTATAGCTATGTCAAGACTCTCAATGGCAACACTCAGATCTGCTCTGAGTTACAGCAGAAGGGCTCTAAATATACAGAACCAACTGATATTGCCAACATCCTGGCAGATTGGTTCACTGCTAACTTTACCCCCCTCTCACCCCCTAAAGGGCCCATCTCTATACTGGAAGAATGCAAAGTTCCTGTAATCACGGCTGCACAGGTAAATACCACACTCTCCGAAGCGAAGAACACAGCATCCATGGGACCTGACAGCATCCCAGTCTGTGTTCTACATGAACTGCAGCATGAAATGGCACCCCACCTAAGCACCATGTTCAATCGCCCTGCTAGACAGGGGTACAGGTAAGTAAACAGTGTGGGAAGAGATAGCCAGGGAATTGTTATGGCTAGGCTTGTATAGGCCCTAGGGCTGATAGCCTAGTACCAACCTATGAACCTATGAACCTATGAATCATAGCCTCACCTCAGGCTTTGTGCCCATTGAATGGCGCACAGTGACAGTCATCCCACTCCACAAAGGGGGAGACACCACGGACACCAGGAACTACTGCCCCACTAGCCTAACGAGCCTGGTCTGCAAGGCCATGGAATGTATCATCATGGATCTTATACACAAAGACATTGGTAATAACTAAACTCTGGACCCCACCCTTTTTGGGTTTGTAAAAGGCAGATCATGTCTCCTAAACCTGACAGACTTCTTTGAAGCAGTCACCAAAGCTGTAGACGGGGGGTAAGGTGGTTCACACAGCCTATATAGATCTCGCCAAGACTTTTGACACTATCCCCCACTCTGGAATTATAGATAAACTCACTAAACTAGGTATAAATCCCTATGTCACAGGACAGGTTGCCAACTGGCTTACTGACAGAACCCACGCTGTGAAAGTAGCAGACTGCAAATCTGACTTCAGACCAGTGACAAGTAGAGTACCACAGGGTTCAGTCCTGGGCCCTCTCCTGTTTGGTATCTACTTTTCTGAAGTACAGGCTAACACAGAAGGTCTTTGGCTAACAAAGTTCGCAGATGACTGCAAACTGGGAGCCATACTTGAAACTCCTAATAATGTGGACATCCTACAAAAGGGCCTTACCGAGACAGATGCCTGATGTCAAGGCGATGGCCACAGGCTCAATGCCAAAAAGTGCATTGTCATCTCCTTTGGTAAAAACTCTGTACCCATGAACTACCACATAGGTGGTAGTCTACTTAACATCAAAAGTGTGATGAGACCTTGGGACACAGGTGGACAGTAGTCTCTCCTTTGATAATCACATCTCTACAGTAGTCAGGAAAGCCTTCTACATGGCACACCTCATCACAAAAAGTTTCTCATCCAGGAAAAAATAGGTAATTGTTCCCCTCTACTCATCACTCATTAGACCCATTATAGAGTACAATGCCCTTTTTGGTATGTACCTCACATGACATTTACAATGACTGGAAAAGCCACAGAAATACCTCACAAAGAGGATTACCGGCCTCAAACAGATGCCCTAAGCAGACCGTCTCAAAAAACTCCAGCTTTACTCCATTAAATATCACTTATTCAAAGGTGAGCTCTGCATAACATACAAAGCTAAGTCAAAGCCAGAGCTGTTGGACATGCTCCACTTAAAGAAATCCCAATCCCTCCGAGCTACGCACTCTAGGGACCTAAACCTTGTCACTACAATAAATAGAACATGCTGGAGAAATAGATTTCTGTCCCAGAGACTTCCCTTAGTCTGGAACAAACTACCCATCTATATCAAACAAAGCTCCTCATTAACACTCTTCAAGAAAAGTCTTGATGATTGGATGGGAAATAGGAAATTCACCCCAGGGATCACCTCTGTGGCTCTGCTCAACAGGAGCACAGGAAAATAATTTTCTTGGGTGGCAAAAGCCAGGATACCTTTTTGGATAGGCTCATATAGCCCTAGGGCCAATAGCCTAGTACCTACCTATGAACCTATGAGCCTTGCAGCAGTCCTGCCACGTTGGTAAGTTTTCTTTCTAGTGCCTTCCTTTCTTTCTTTCTTGCTTTTTATTTATTTATTGCTTGCATTTGTTGATGGGGTAGTCCAACTGGACTGAGGTGACCCCTTTTCAGTGGAGGCCCAGGGAGAAAAACTCCAGTTACAACACAGACAGTTTTATACAATGCAGAAAAAAATTAAAAGCTTAAAGATACAATATGGACAGACAATAACTAAAAAGCAGCTACAGTAGAAAAAAAATCTGCAAACAGTAACATCTAAAGTCATTACATAATAATGCATAACAAATGTGCATACAGAGTGAGGTTTAAAATGGCAGCTTACAAAATGTATATTTACAGGTAGGAGAAGTATGATAAAGTGAGGAAGACAAGAGTTGTACGCAGACAGGAAGTGGGGAGTATTTGAGTAGTGTGTGTATATTTGTCAGCAATAAAGAAAGTTGTAGCAAACTTGAGGTAAATATAGATGGTATGGAGTTGGAATTTTGTTGGAGGGAAAAAAAATCAGGGAATGACTAAAGACAGTAAAAATGGCAATAAGGGCAAACTGGTAGAAGACAATTGGGGATTTGCAATTGAGAATATGCTTTGAGAAAAAAGGTGGAGTGTAAATGAGCAATGAGTAATGAGTCCAGCCTGCAGAGGTGCAAGATCAGAGCCTAGTGTTTTTAAAGTGATGTTTAAGCAAGTTTTTCAATCGGGATAGGTTGATTTATTGTTGGTAAGAACAGAGTTCCAGATTTTGGAGACATAATTTAAGTACATAAACAGATCAAAAGAGTTGTGGTTTTTTTTATGGTTAAAAGGAGCTTGTCTGTGGAGCATAGTGATTGTATAGGGGTATAAGGTTCCACTAAGGCTTGCAGTGGCAGGACAGTTTTGTGGTTTGGAGATTATTTTATGAACAGTTGCTAACTGGGTGATAGAGGGATAGTCTGGGCGTTTTAACCAGGTTGTCTGTTTTAAAACTAGGGAGTGGTGGGACTTTGCATATTAGTTAGTAATGAATTTAGCAATCTTTTTACTGCAGTCTTCATTTTTCTTTTTTGTGCCTTGGGCTAGCAACCTGATCCCATAAAACCCATAACTGCTACAGAAACAAACAATGAACACTGAAAGGTGCTTGTTGTTTGATATACCCCATGGTGCATAAACGGGGGAGGGGGGGTCGTTTTTTGTTAGTAGAAATTGCTGAAAGCTGGTGTAGGGGGCTGAGTATAGTAGTACAGGCAGGAGATATGGAGAAGTTATAATTTTTTAGCATTGCTAGTTAGAAAATGTTTGCTACAATATAGTAGTCCAATTTTTTTTGTAGGTTTTCTTGATAGTTTTTTGTACTTCAATATCAGATATTAGGTGTTTATCTATGACACCAAGTAACTTTTTGTAGGACATAGGTTCAATAGCAGTTCTGTTTGATGAGGCAATGAAGAGATTATTTCTGTATAGGTTGCAGATTTTGGTGTGAAAAGCAATAACTTGGTTTTCTTAATATTCATCAGGAGACAAGAATTGAGCCAGATTTCAATAAAAGCAGAAACTTCTAGGATTTTTTCTTAAAGTTCTTGGAGGGACTTAGCAGTGGTTATCAGTGTCACATTACCAGTACAGTAGAGAGTCGATTATCTGAACAGTCAGTTATCAGAACTGGCCTTCTATAACTTTTGGGTAGGAAAAATCATAAAGTCTGAATACGTAAACATTATACGTATTCACATGAACGTGTTTTTTGAGCCTATAGCCAGCTCATGTGTGAAAAATATTCTTTATTGTCCATTAGAATCATTAAATGGTTGAAAAGTGTATTCCTGCATGCCAAAAAAAACACGATTTTAGATGTTTTTTATCCAGTTCATTTATATGTTTGATTATCTGAACAGTCTGATTATCCGAACTACCTTAGGTTCCAATTAGTTCGGATAATCGACTCTCTACTGTATACTGAATGACAGGTGTGTCATTTGTAGGAGCGTAGAGGTCTTTAATAAAAAAAATGGTATGCTTGGAGGCCCAATTAGTTTGGATAATCGACTCTCTACTGTATACTGAATGACAGGTGTGTCATTTGTAGGAGCGTAGAGGTCTTTAATAAAAAAAATGGTATGCTTGGCGGCCCAAGACTGAGCCTTGTGGCAGTCTGACTGAGATGGGCAACAATGATGTACGTGCTTTCTGCCATTTTATTACCTGTTGGGTAGCTATGGAACCAGGAGGGGGTGTCAGGTTCTAGTGAAGATAGTTACTGGTGAATAATCTGAAGGGATACAGTGTCAAATGCCTTAGATAAGTCAAGGAATGGACATGAAACACAATTTTCAGAGTTCCTGTGGAGGATGATAAGATGGGTGAAATTAAGGAGAACTGTGGTAGTGTTGTGGTGTGACCTGAATCTATGCTGTGCATAGGAGAGAAGGCTGTTATCTATTAAGTGTTTTTGAAGTTGGGACAGTTTATAGAGTTCAAGGATTTTAGATAGTGGAGAAAGAATGGCTTATAAGGGGGTTCTTACAGAACTGTATCCTCCTTTGTTTAAGGAAATAAACAATGACTTTTTCTAGGGTACATATTTTTATTTGACAGATCTGTTTATGAGGATAGAAACAGGGTATGATAAAGGGTCAGCAGCCATGCTATTGTATTCCAAGGTAAGACTGTCACCAGTGAGTGAAGTGGGGTTTAGATTATGAAGTAGTTTTTTAATGATAGAGATGGGAACTGGGTTGATGTGGAAGATGAGGATTTTAGGGGATAGTTCTCTGAGGATGGATAGGGGGTAAGTTGATGGTTGTTCATGAAGGAGCTGTCTGAATGTATGAAGTGTGAGTCAAGTTGGTTAGAAATAGGTTCAGCATAGTTGATGGTAGTAAGGTCTGGTTGGATTGGATGGCTTGGATTTAACAAATTATTAATGGAGAATGTAAATTGTTTGGGATTCTTAGTGTAGATAACCTGGATTGAGGTGTATTGAGAATTTTAATCAGATCTGATTGACTTTTGGTCTGCTTGTGGGGTTCTCTGAAGTTGTGCATAGTGGTCTCTGTTTTATTATGAAACCAAGATTTCCAGACTTTATCTCTAGCTGTCTAAGGGCGGCCACGGTGGTGCAGCGGTTAGTGTTGCCACCTCACAGCAAGAGGTTCTCCGATTCCATTCTCAGCTGGGGTGCCTTCTGTGTGGAGTCTGCATGTCCTCCCTGTGGTCGCGTGGGTTTCCTCTGGGTGCTCCGGTTTCATCCCAAAGACATGCTGTAGGTAGATTGGACACTCTAAATTGGCCCTAGGTGTGAGTGTGTGCATGTGTGTGCCTTCTGTGGAAGGCTGGGCACTGGGCTGGCAACTCGACACTGTAAAACTCCACTTTCAATCATGAGTGGACAGGTGATCCGCTGCGGCGACCCCTAACCGAGAAAAAGCCGAAAGAAGAAGAAGAAGATCTCTGGCTGTCTAAGCTGTTTTGCAGTTTTTGACTGTTTTGTGTCTGGTTGAGGTTAACTGGCTTACTATAGTGAGAAACATGTCCTTAGAATATGCAAATGCTTCATCCTGATGGAGAGTTTTATTCTCTAGAAATTTAGGCAGTTGAGAGATATACACCCTTGCCACCTTAAACCTATGTAATTGGATTTGCAGCCTCAAATTCCCTTCCATTGTATTTTGTCTTTCCCCCCTTGAGGCTAGAGGGAAATTCCGATGAGGGTTTTTTTTGGCTAAGCCTGAAATGGTCTGCAGACTGATTGCCTAGTACTTTCCTATGAACCTATGAGAGATAAAATCTAATCATGGGTTACCAACATTACACTAACAAAGAGTTTCAACAAAGTACAGAAAAGCCAGTACAGCTGATTGAAAAATCAACTAATCAAACATTACCAGTTTTTCTTGAGTGAGATCGAGGTACAGTGGGGAGTGGGAAATTTGCTGCTTTCCCCACTATAGTGCAATCTTGGAGTTGTTATATAGCAATGAATGAAACCGGTTTAGCTAGGATTCATAAACATGGGTCCACTGGTTCATAGGTTCCTTCCAAGTATATGACTAAGTAGACCATCAAGAAGCTCAGGCACATCACCCAATACTGGTGGGGGAGTACCACTCTCCCAAATTAAACAGACTTTCTCCACCTATCCCCAGTGAAAATTTGCAATCACCAATCCATTCATCTACATTGGTTTTAAAGGTTGCTAGGAATGTATTGCACTTAATAAATAAGGGCAGCCTATTCCAGAATTGGGAAACCATTGCACAATGCAAGAAATATTTATTACAAATGAATATTCAGGAATTTGTAGTTCAAAGAACCTAGGCCTATAAAGCTCTAATGTGACAATCACAAGCAAAACAATAGAGTAACAGCAGCTATCTGCATAGCAAAGAAGAGCAACAAGAACATAGAAGGTGTACCGACACATTGGTTGCATGCTTCTAACTGCACCGTTATAATATACAGCTAAAGTGATTGTTCCAGTACATGGAACTTCATGCTGGTACATGCTACAAAGTCTAGTGTTATAATGACGTGTAGTATAAGAATATAGCCTAAGAGGTGGCCAAAATCCCATGGTGACTATTGTCACTGTTATAGTGGGCAGGAAAGGGCTGTATACAGCAGTATGAAAGGGGAAGAGAGCAAGCACTGGGAAGCACACAAGGGGAATAAACAGGACAGTGGTAGGAGGGGTAGGCAGGTAGAGTACATTTTTATGGGGATAGAGCTCATTTTATTTATATGAAGACAAACAGTAAGAGGGATACAACATGCGAGGGAAAAGACTGGTTACAGAAAGTGGGTGTAAGATGTTTTTTGTGGCCCTTTGTACTTCCTTAACCTCATGAAGATATCAAATTCTGTTGGAAGTGTAACTGTTACTGTTTTAACATTACATTATCAGTGTTACTGTTCCATCATTACAGAATCAGTGTTACTGTTCCATCATTACAGAATCAGTGTTACTGTTGTCAGCCAACCATTCGCTCAACCAGCCAGACCATAACTTCTCATAATGCTCACTATTGTGCACACGTCTGACAAGTGCCATTCAGTACACTGTCTCACTGCCACCTGTAGGTCACATGGCACACTGTGCGGGCAATATGTGAGTACCACATTTCCAGTAGTGCTTGCTGTATTGTGTACATGCCTGCCAAACTGTAGGTCTGCACATGCAGTATACTAGTACTTAATTCAGCCATTATGCCATATACTGTCATGTCAGGGCACTGCATGAGTCTACATTTCCCCATCATATTCTATGTGTTGTGCTCACCCCTGATAGCTGTAAGCCATTAAATGTAGCACTACTGCTTTTTTTCTGGCATTGCATGTAAGATAGCATACTGCAAGTCATAGATCTACATCATTGTGATCTCATAATACCCAGTGTAATGTGCAGATGTCTGTCAGCTGCAGGCTAGCAAATGTAGTATGGTACAAATTTTACAGCCACTTGTATATTTTGGTGGAAATCCCTGACTAATCACAGTTCCATAATGCCCAGTGGAGGATGTAAATGCCTGACATCTGCAGTGTGGCAACTGTAGTGCATTGCTAATATTGACTGCCTGTTATATGCCATATGGTATATGTGTCATCTGGTATTTGGCTAACATACTGCCAACTTGGTTCATACTCCTACATGGTACTTTAATAAATCAATGTATGACCTGGCTGGTTGAATGTTAAATGCAGGAAGCCAGTACTTTGTACCCATATTCTTAAAATCTACTGCAATTTACAGCAGAACTTCTATCTTTTAAAACCCATATGGACATTGCAGGGAAATATATCTTTGTCCAGTTTTCTGGAAGCATCTCTTTAGCATTACAGCCCTCTAAGTGGAACCTGCCATCAGGCTGACTGATACAAACTCTGACCACTGTGTGCATATATACCATAACAAATGCAGCAGACAGAGCGCAGATCTCAGCAGGCCGCAGACTGTTCTAAGTCTTCAGCATAGATGATGCAGATCATGTCAACAGCATGTCGATTATTAAAAGTGCATTGTGGTGTACTTTGGCTATCAAAAGTGTAAAAGTGAGCTATCATATTTAAATACTTCAAGCTACTCAAAACTTTAAATTGAACTTGAACATTAATTGAACATTAAACATTAATAAATAAACTTTAAACAAAGAAAAATATTATATTATTTAAAATATTAAATACTGATATTAAACTCTTGGATTATTCCAACATTCTCTTTCTTATTCCCCTCCTGTTTCCATTCCTCTTTTCCCTCTAAATCCTCCCTTCTTCCATATCTTCACTATTATTTCTCCCTCACTGTACATATTGTAAATACCGCAGTGCTGTTACATTTCGTATTTCTTGTAAACTGCATTTTAAGCCTCTATCACTACACAGTAAGCTAAAATTATTCTTTTTATATGCACTTCAAAAAAATGAATAATTTGTATCTTTTTTACAGATCTTGCACAGTTTAAGTTTTATGAACTTTTCTTTCGTACTTTGAATGTTACACTCCTGGGCTGGATCTTAAACATGTCCATTGACTAGAATCAATGCTCTACCCTGATAAACAAATTTGAACAAAGATTTATATACTGCTGTAATTACAGTGACTTGCCCTGCCAAGTAACATAACATGATACTGAAATGTTAACACTACAGCAGGTCTGAAAGATGTTAATTGGTGGATACCTTCTAATATGTATATGCTGTTATATGCTGTTACAAATGCCTGTTAAGCATAGTAAAGAGTAGAACATGTATAAGTAAGAAGGCTACAACTAAAACAAGTTGCTTTATACCTGAAGCATGTTTAGTATTACAGAAATGATGGCAATGTGTTGTTACTATTCTTCAACAGCAGAACAAAAAAAGAGATTTAAGGACGTACATAATGCTATAAGGATTCAATAAAGAATGTATGCAAAAACCCCAGCACTATGGACAAAAGTCAACATAACACTTAAGGCAACTTTAAAATGCACACAAGGTGTGTCACACCAAGCTGCCAAAGTTATGCTGCAAAATATGAAATCTGCATAGCTAAATACAAAGCAGGCAGAGCTTTCTTTAACCACAGCAGCATGCATATGCACATCGGGCATTCTGCAAGTGAAGAAGATTAATCAGCAGAAAGCTGTGAATGGCATTACATCATCCTACAAGCATATGCGACGAGAAAAGACACAATGCTTTTGTACACTGTGCTAGAGTTCAAATTACTGGCAAAACCACATACCAGAAGCATTCCAGTGAACATAATAAAGCTACAGAACTATCAGATGCACATACAAAAAAAAAAAAAAAAAAAAACAGTATGTAGTAAGTCCCAAAGCTTTGCTGTAACATATATGTGTCTATCTCATCTCATGCAGTATGCTGCAAACAACATGCTATTACTGTCTTTTCAAATATCAAAAGTCTGTTCATAGAAGGTGTGTAAAAATGGAATTGAGAACACTGTCTTTAACCAGCTCTGTACATAACAGTAGTCAGCATTATATGTTAGACTTATTCAGACTGAAGCAATATCACATTTAAGTTACATATTGCTAACACAAATGTGTTATATGTGCTGTCCCTTAAAACAAATGTCTGCTCTTATTTTAGGCAATATGTCACCAACACATTCTAGGTCATTAGTTAGGTTATTTGAAAAAAATAAGTTATCAGGGAACTCTGTTTTGAGAGTAGAACAATTTTACACCTTTCTGAAACAATTTAAGTAAGACAATCATTACAGAAGTCATGACCAATCTACTGTTATTGTACAGGGTAACAAGGAATGTGGGGTGGTCATATAGGAAAAGATATATGAAGGTAAGTTAAATGATCAATCATATAATGCATTTTTTCTGGGGCAGACTATCATATGCAACTAACACAATTTAAAAAGGAAATTGGTTCATTTTTATATTACTGTGGACAACAGCATTATATTACTGTGGACAACAGCATGTGATTTGCCCTTCACTTATGAATGAACTCACTACTCTGAGCTGAAGCCACAGATTTTATATATTCTGTATAAATTATACAGTGGTGGAAACAAACCCATGAGTTCATTCCATCATTTCTGACATGGGTTTTCTGCCTGTACCAACTTCTGAATATTTAGAGCACTGTTTCAAGCTATCTCCTATGATTCCGGTCTTCTTTAATTTAATGTTTATTTACTGACATTTGATTACCATGAAAGTGCAAGTGGGCAGGAACCCATTTTTAGTGGGGTGCTGGGGAGAAAAACTCCAAAGCATTACAAAACATTTTTAGAACAATAATTTTACAATCTTCAAAAATAATACAAAAAATATGAATTTTAAATAATTATACAAATATAATATGAAAACATCGGTTAGGAATATATACAAGTTATATCACAATGATATTTTGAAACATTTTAGCCATTTTACAGGAAATTAAAGGCAAGTTAGTGTAATACAAACATGAATTACAATACAAAGTGAGAGAAAGGCAGACTTGTGGTATATTTAGGGAGAAAGCCAAGACAGAGAAATTGATAAAAGTACAAAAGTAAGTAAAGAAGGGCGAGTAAGGAGGTGTAAGATATGAAAAGGTGCTTGCTCACCTTTAGAGATATAGTTTATTCTGGTGTTGAGCAAGAACAGATCCAGCTTTTGGCTAGGAAGTATTTCAGAGTGGTTTTGAAGGAGGGTATTGACCTGGTGGATACAGGTAAGGCGTTGTAGGCCTTAGCAGCATGGTGCGAGTACAGAAAATTCCCAGTATTTGAAACAATTGTAGACAGACAAGGATTTTTGATCACTGTATCAAAATGACTGACTGGGAACACAGTTGTATAGAATGAGTTTTAGTGTTGGATAAGCAGGTGGATGTTGAATAATTTCACAGGTAGAAGAAGCTGTATATATGTTACTTGATGGTATAGTTCTAACCAATTTGGGCTTTTTAGTGCTATATATTGGAGGGTTCTGAAAGGGCTATTTGCTTCAAACGTAGCAACTTTTTTATAGGATTCTTCATGTTTTTATATCTGTGGTGCCTGGAGGTTAATAATGATGGGAGCACCATAAAGAAGAGTGGGGAGGCGATAAGTAGTGGAAAGTGTAGTCTCAGTTGTGTTGATGAGAAACTTTTTTGGATCTGTAAAGCATCCCTAGTTTTTGATGAGCTTTTCTTAATTTGTATATGTAGGTCAAATTTAAGGTTATCATCCACCATCATCAATAATAATTTGCTATGAGAAGTGACTTCAGTGGTTGTATTATCACGAGAGGACTTCAAATTTTGTTTTGTCATGGGACAGGGATTTGGGGTGGAAGTAATATTTTTTAGAGTTGAGCATGAGTTGTTAGTTACAAAACCATGTTTCAGTGGCTGTTAAAGCTTCCTGTGTAATGTTTTGAAGGTGAAACATGTTGTCAGATATGCAAATGAGCATGGAGTCATTGGCATACTGTATTAGGGAGGCCTGTTTTGTAGATGTGTGGAAGGTACTAATGAGAATGTTAAAGAGATGGGGACCAAGGATAGAGCCTTGAGAGAGTCCTAATAAGGACATTTGAAGTAAACATTTGCTGTGACAGTGTTGAAGGCTTTAGACAAGTCTAAAAATAAGGAGGAGACTAGTTTGCTATTATCTTTAGCTTTACTGACAGTCTCTAAATAGGTTAGAAGTACAATGTTAGTACTATGGAAGGACAGAAGCCATGTTGTGTGGGGGATAGGAGTTCTTCCTGCAGGAGGATGTCTAGCAATTGTTTTTGAATGCATTGTTTGTGTATTTTAGAGAGGGAGGAATAAGACTGCTATAGAGCCAGAGTTATTACTGTCTGTTGAATTTCCTCCTTTGTGCAGATGGATATGTCAATTGTAAATATACTATGTATACCATGAATTTCACTACCACAACCTCATGAAAGTCCATTGATGTATAGGCATTGACTACTTTCACTAATCAATGAATTATTTACCTAGCACATTGTACAAGTGGATCCTTTTCCATAGGAGGGCTCCTCTACAGGTGATCGAGGTGAAATTCCTTGAACATCAGTAAAGCAAAGAACACAATGTTGATTACTATTTTCAACAGGAAATCATTTCGATTTTTAAGTGTGTGCCTGCAATGGTTTCATTCTTTTAGGAGATTTCTCCCTTCTTTGAACTAATGCAACTGTAAAATTGGTATATATACATTTAGGGTAGAGAGGGGCTTGTACCCCACACAAAACACTTAAAGTAAATTTTTTTGCCCTTCTATATTTCAGGCAATAGTTTTCACTATTTCTGATGCTCAGCATTGTGCAGATAAATGATTCATAGTAGAACCCTTTATGACATACCTGTAGAACATTAAATGAAAGGATTTCTGACTGTTTATGTGATGTCAGGTGCAGAAGGGAAAAGGCTGCTCTCTATAACCGTATTCTTTCTCACTCTAATGCTTCCTGTATGCTTTCTGGTATCAAAAGGATGATGCCCGCTTAACTTGTATTGAATGCATATTTATCTGAACTTCTAACTATTAAAGAAAATAAGTGGATTATTAAAAACTGGAACCTTGCTTCAACCAAGATTATATAAAAATGAGTAATTTGGATAAAACAGTGTTTCCATGAGGTTATTACATTTTACATTAGATTTGGTTTTTCACATCAGTTCTATATTATATCAGCGAACGCTTAACTTAGTGAATGCTGTATAATCGATCCAAATATGTCGAAACAAAAGGCTGAACACATGGAACAGTGAAAAAATCGCTGCTCTGTTAAAAAAAAAAAAAAAACACAAAAAGCCCCTTGCACCCCCGCAGCTCCCTACCTTAAATATAACAACTCTAAAATCGCACCACAGTGGAGGAAATGGCAAAGTCCCAAAAACAGCCAAATGTTTTTTTCCCTGGGAAAAAAAATGCTGTTCCGTGCTTTCGGGATGTCACCATTTCGAACAAAAAGGGTCGAATAAACAGCGTTCGCTAAGTTAAGCATTCGCTGATTTAATAGGAACCCTTCACATTACTTATGTAAGCAATTAATATGTTTTCGGCATCAAAGGAGAATGATATGTATGGACTTTTTTTTTGATAGATCCATGCATTCCTTCTATTATGAGGTTAACAATTTGTTTTTGTTTACTTTAGCAAGAATTATTTGTTAGTAAAAGGACTTTTTGACATTAGATGGAAAAGTCAAAAGTGTGGTGTGTCTTTGATAAAACAAAAATGTATGATTTCAATGATTCTACAGTTTGTATGTATGTGGATCTAGTTAATATAGTCGACTTACCATTTCTTCGGCTTTCATGTGATTGACACCACATTGTCGAAAGTTTAAAATAATGAACACCTGGAACATCGTATTTTCCCTCTGGGAAACTAACCACTTGGCCACCATGGTGAACTTTGTCCTTTTTTCCACTGTAGTATGAACTCAGAGTTGGTATATTTAGTTGGAGTGGGTGTGGGGGGCAAAACCCCCTACTTTGGTGGGTTTAATTTGGTTGTGCTGCTATGCTACTTGTTGGTGGCCAAGTGGTTAGTTTCCTGGAGGGAAAATACGATGTTCTTGGTTCATAGGTTCATAGGTTCATAGGTTCATACTAGGCTATCTGCCCTAGGGCATTTATAAGCCTAGCGAGAGTGTGTTTGGCTTTCGCCACCCATTTTAAATTAATTTTGCTATGCCCTTTTTCGAGGTTAGTATACTATGCCTCTGTCTAACAGTGACACAGAAGTGATACCCGGGGTAAACCTACGATCTCCCATCCACTCATTAAGATTCCTCTTGAAGAGAGTCAATGAGGGACTCTGCCTAACCTGGACTGGGATTTTATTCCAGAGTGAAGGGAGCCTCTGGGTTATGAATCTGTCCCTCCAGCATGTCCTATTTATTTCAGTGCTGAGGTTCAAGTCTCTTGAGCACATAGCTCGATGGGATTAGGATTTTCTGAGGTGCAGCATGTCCATTAATTCCGGGTTGGACATGGCTTTATATGTCAGGCACAGATCGCCTCTGAGCAGGCAGTATGCCACTGAGTAGAGCTGGAGTTTCTTTAACCGGGCAGCATATGGCATCTGTTTGAGCCCTATGATCCTCTTGGTGAGGTACTTTTGTGGTCTTTCCAATTGCTGCAGGTGTCTGGTAAGGTACATCCCAAAAGGGGCATTGTACTCAATTATGGGCCTGATGAGGGATGAGTAAAGAGGCACGATGACCTCCCCTGATCTAGATGTGAATCCCTTCATGATTAGGTGGGCTATATAAAATGTTTTTCTAACCACTTTGGCCACGTGGTTGTCAAATGAGAGATCACTATCAACTTGGGTCCCCAGGTCCCTAATTACTTCTTCTGTACTTAATGGATTACCCCTATGTGGTAATTTGTGGGGACTTTGTTTTTGCCAAAGGGGATGACTATACACTTTTTGGCGTTTAGCTTGAGGCCATGGCTCTGGCACTAGTTGTCTGTTTCTATGAGGCCCTTTTAGAAGATGCTTGTGTCAGCTGGAGAGTCGATTATGGCGCCCAGTTTGCAGTCATCTGCGAACTTGGTCAGCCACAGTCCTTCCATGTTTGCCTGTACCTCCGAGAAATATATACCAAACAAGAGAGGTCCCAGGACTGAGCCTTGTGGGATGCCACTTGTAACTGGTTTGGAGTCTGACATGGCTCCAACAATTCTAACCATGTGGGTTCTGTCCTTGAGCCAGTTTGCAACCCATCTAGTGACATAGGGGTTTATATTTAAGCTGGTGAGCTTATCTATAATGCCCGAGTGGGGTATTGTATTGAAGGCTTTTGTGAGGTCCAGGTATGCTGTGTGGACCATCTTCCCCTCGTCAATGGCCTTGGTGACTGTTTCAAAGAAATCAACCAGGTTTAAGAGGCAGGATCTGCCCTTAACAAAGCCGAACTGGGTAGGATCCAGTGTCTGTAGGTCCCCAATATCTTTATTTATGAGGTCCATGATGATCCTTTCCATAGCTTTGCAGACCAAGCTAGTCAGGCTTATGGGGCGATAGTTTCCAGGATCCGTTGAGGCACCACCTTTGTGGAGAAGGACCACTGTTGCTGTACGCCACTCTTTGGGTACATATCCTGTAGTAAGGCTGGGATTGAACAGTAGTTTTATGTTTGGGTTTAGCTCTTCTTGGAGTTCATGTAGGATGCAGCCCGGGACACCGTTTGGTCCCATTGATGCTGTGTTTTTTGCTTTGGAGAGGGCAGCTCTTACCTGAGCATCTGAGATGTCAGGGGTGCAGCACTCTGCTGGGATAGATATTCGCCCTTTTGGTGGGGAGGGGGGTAGAAGTTTGCGCTGAACCTGTCAGCTAGGATGTTGGCAATGTCTGTGGGTTCGGTGTAGTTTTTGTCATTTTGGACTAATTCTGAGCATATCTGGGAATTCCCACCCAGGTTCCTAACATAACTAAAGAAAGCCTTGTGATTATCCTTAGTGTCCTGTGCAATTTTTCTCTCAAAGCTGGCCTTAGACAATTTTATGAGTGCCCATAGTTTTTTGCTAATACTGATCAGAGATGCCTTCCCTTTTTGGGATTTTGCTCTATCATGTAGTAGCTTCCTCCTTCTATTGTATAGTTTGTTTATGGCTGGGGTCCACCAGACAGGACGTCTGCCTTTGGAGGATTGGGTCTTGGTTTTATTTGGGATTGCATGATCCATGCATTCCTGAAGGTGTTCATAGAATGTGTTTATAAAGGATTCTGTGGTCTGGGCCGTATTTTCCACAGGCCCAGGAGCTTTGAAGGATTCCACCTCAGTTTTGAGGAGTGTGAAATTTGCTTTAGAGAAGTTTTTCACTGTGGTTTTCTGGGCAGGGGGTGGGGTCGGGATGTGAATATCCAGTGAGATTAGTTTATGGTCTGATCTTACCAGTGAGGGATACACTTCTGGTCTGGAGCATAGAGTCCCCATGTTGGTGATGATCAGGTCCAGTTTGTTTTCCCTCTTGCGGGAGTGGTAACAAGTTGTTCCATAGCATTTGAGTTTATAAATTCTAGGAACCTTTGGGCTAGGGTGTTGGAGCTAGAGTAATGCTCCCAGTCTATGTTTGGGTAGTTGAAGTCACCCAATATAATGGTGTTTGGAGAGACCTTCATATTTTCCAGTGTTCTCAGGAAGGCTGAGTGGGGTTCCTGGGTTTGGGAGAGTGGTATGTAGCAGGCTATAAACTGGAAGGCAGTTTTACCCACTGTTAGTTGCACATGGATAGTCTCTGATGCTTCGTGCTGTGCCACCGACCTGGAGGTGTGGGTATCTTTGACGAATATTGATATTCCCCCTAATTTTGTGGTTCGGTCCAAGTTTTGGGGCCGAAAAGCATGGTATGAGGTATAACCTGGTAGTGCTGGGGTGCTCTAGGGAGCCTTGAACCAGGTTTCTGTTACTGCACAGATATCGATGTTCTCCATGCTAAGGAGAGTTTCGAGTGCATGCATCTTGAGGTTTAGACTTCTGGCGTTGAGTAGCATTACTCCTAGTTTCTCATCCCTTGTGATACCTATGGAGGTGGGTTTGTCTTTTGAGCCTTGCCTAAAAAAGGCACTATGGGGGTAGCAAGAGCCTTTGCCAATATCCGAAAGCCCAGGGGTGACAGGTGCAAGCCGTCCCTAGCGAAGCATCATGGCTTGTCGAGCATGTCATCCCAGGCTGACAGGCATTGGACCCCCTTTGAATGATACCAATACTTAAGCCAATTGTTGAAATTGATCATCTTGTCTTCATATTGTGGCATCATTCTTGGTGAGGGTAAGATGCTACTCAAGGTCAGGGTCATACCGGCCTGGGCTACATGCTCAGAGAGCTCCTCTATGTCTCTTTTCATGTAGTCCAGTGAGGTACATCTCAGGTCATTCACACCAGCATGGACAATGACTGAGTCATATTTGTACTTGCCTTGGAGTGACCTGAGTGCGTGTGTTATGTGGTGGATCCTAGCGCCCGACAGGCAGCTCACCGTGACCTTCTCCTTGTTCATCCTGGTGAGCGGGACGTCAGTGTGCCTGACGATAGAGTCACCTATTACATGTGTATCAGGTGTGTTGTTTAGCCTTAAGGGCTGTGACTGTTCGGCATACTGGCTTTGTGAGCTATGTGTTGCACGTGTTTTGTTTTGGGGTAGCGGTTGCTTGGGTGTCTGCTTTGGAGGTCTCTGCTGCTTAGGCAGATTTTTATTTAGAGCCTCTGAGTAGGTTTTTTTGTGTTTATGTGTTTGGTTTGCTGTCGTGGTAGGTCTATATGAGACTGGAATTGTAGTGAGTGTGGTTTCCTTCTCCTCCTGACTGATTACGCCAGTACTGAGTTGAGAGAGCTTAGCCTCCAGTTTGGCTATATGGTTGCATCTCTCACATGTGTTGGAATTTGTTGGGAGGAGGAGAGGGCTGTCTGTGTACATGAGGCAGTTGTAACATTGCCTCAAGATTCCCAGATTCACCAGCTGGACCAGAGAGGAGATTGACAACTGACCTTTGGACATGCTAGAATAGTATTGGGAATTCCTTTATAATTGAAAAAAGGGCCAATGGGGAACAAGGTACTCAAGGGGAGTTTGTGAGGGTGTAGTGCTTTTAATTTTTTAGTGCTGACTTAGTGAGCAAGTGCCAGGTAACTTAAATGCAATGTGTTACAGGTAACTTAAATGGAAAAACGACAAACAGTAACTTTCTTTCAAGTGAAACACGGAAATAAGTACAGTAAGCAATGCAGATATCACTGGGGATCCACAGAAGCACTGAAAAGCCGCGTTTTAGGTGGAATTAGCGTTTCAGGGAAATAACAAGCAAACTAACAACAAGCATACAAACAAAGCTAGATTCAGCAGGCCTGGATCTAGTCTATGCTACAGCAAACAAGGTGTACCAATTCCAGTAAGAAACAGTTCAAATATGCAGGCACTATAAGCCTTTAACCAGAAATTCCCAGCTCAGAAGGGCAGAGTCCAGCCTCTCCTCCCACAAGAGTGCAGACCACGGACCTTCTTAATGTAAAATAACTGGCCTGAAGCCCAAATGCTTAAACCAGAACTAATACACTTTTAGAATAACAGACACTGAGCCCTCAATCAGCAGTTCCCAACTTAGAAGGATGTAAGCTACCTGTCCTGCCACCACAGTGCAGGCCACAAACCTTCCTAATGTAAAACAACTGGTCTGAAGCCCAAGTGCTTAATCCAAAAGACTTAGAATGATAGCTACACTTTAATTAAGTTACTACCAAGCAGTAATAAATACAATTGAATACTTTAAAGAATGCCTGGATTAGTGCTCAAGTTATACAAACAAAGCTAGATTCAGCAGGCCTGGATCTAGTCTATGCTAAAGCAAACAAGGTGTACCAATTTCAGTAAGAAGCAGTTCAAATATGCAGGCACTATAAGCCTTTAACCAGAAATTCCCAGCTCAGAAGGGCAGAGTCCAGCCTCTCCTCCCACAAGAGTGTAGACCACGAACCCTCTTAATGTAAAATAACTGGCCTGAAGCCCAAGTGCTTAAACCAGAATTAATACACTTTTAGAATAACAGACACTGAGCCCTCAATCAGCAGCTCCCAACTTAGAAGGATGTAAGCTACCTGTTCTGCCACTACAGTGCAGACCACAAACCTTCTTAATGTAAAACAACTGGTCTGAAGCCCAAGTGCTTAAACTAAAAGGCTTAAAATGTGTTACACCAAGCAGTAAATACAATTGAGTACTTTTAATTGAGTACTTTTAAGATGACACAAAAGCAAAATAAAGTAGGAAGAAACACAAATACAGTAAAAGCAGATACATTTTTTTAAGTGGAAAGAGAGAAAGGAAAGAGAGAAAGGAGTAGCAGAAACTAAGCTGATTGGCCATCTCAAATGTTCTCCCTGTACTGGGTAAAATGAGGTAATGACACTAGACTGGGAGGAGGGTCCCAGATCAAATTTACACTAGGGGCGGGCAACTGCAAAGCCACCAACTATAAAAACACTATACCAACACGGAGGGAGGGTGGGAAACAAACTGCAGAAATGTTTCTCACAGCTGAAAAGCAGCAGTGAGCCTTTAAATGAAAGTTTTAAACAGCTAAAGGAGCCTCTAGAAAAAAGAGTTTAACTGCAACAAGTTATCAGAAACAAACAACCCAACAGTTGCTTAATAAAAGTGGACAATTTCCAGTTAATACCTCACACACAGTGAAACTAGCTAGAAAAATACACAGTACACAAAGTGCTATAAATAACAAAGAAATAAAGAACAAAATAAACAAAAAACAGGATACTTAATGTTATATATTATAGTTCCGAGTTTCCTCAGTGTCCTTCCTTCGATAAGCTCAGTGTGAAATGGTGTTTGTTATTTTAAGCTTTCAACAATGTGGTCTCGATCATGTGAAAATCAACGAAATAGTAAGTGAACTATATTAAGAAGATCCATTTATATATATATATATATATATATATATATATATTACTTCTGAAATAATGTATAAATGATATAAATTCAAAAGTATGATATAGTCACCCCATTATTTATTGTTTCTCTAACTGAAGAGTGTTGTAAATGCAGGATACAATTATGTTGCTCCTCTCTGTCTACATATAATTAGTTTTCTACAGTTATTTTTATTTAATGATTTTTATTTCTTAGTTTTAATTGTCATACTGATTCATACAAGTATTAAATTGCTTTCAAATTTTTGTTTCCAACCTTAAGTCATCAGTTGTTACCTGTCATATGCTGAGGGGATTTTATTTCAATAAAGTTAGGTTACTTAATGTGTATACTCCGAATAAGCCATTTGTCAGATCATAACATTTGTTTGTTGTTCAAGCTGGGGTGAATAAAGCTGGTTGCCCTATCTTTAAATGCTGTTTGCTATTATTTGGAAGAATTTCCCAAGTCATTGTGTATAAGGGTAATAAGCTAGATGTGCCAATTTAATGACTTAACCAACTGATCTGGCCAGTAAGAAAACATACACAGAAAGTAACTTATACTTAATATATGTCTAGTGTAAGATACATATTCATGGAGGTCTTTATTGACAAGCATATGTTTTGTGAGTCTGTAGTATGCCATCACAGTGTATTATATGGGTAGTGCTAAACACATGGTGTTGTGACTGTACATCCAGGATGTGCACATTTCATCATTTTGTTGTAGAAGATTGTACAGGTTGTGATAACAGGGAAGTGCTGTCTATAAATATGTTTTTCTTGCAAAATATGTAGCATATCAAATGGTCACATACATACAACTGAGTTTTATATTGTATATGGTACATGGAAAGTGACATCAACATATGTGGGTAGGAAGAGGGTGTTAGAAAACTGTGTATAAAGTACCTGTAACACAATAATAATGCTTAAACCATAGAATGCTACAAAAGGACATGTATCAAACTGCACAACTGTTGGGTGAAATACATTCCCACGTATGTGCATGCTGTAAGTTAGAAAACACACAGCATGTTGTGGCACTACAACACAATGGCAAGATGGCATATATGCCACTGTCCACAATGCAGTTACACAGGAGGAGTACTGATCAATGTCATGATGTCAGTAGCTGCAAATATGTAATAACTTGCACAATGGTACAATCACCAATGGATGAACCACAGGATGTGTTTGAAACAAAAGACATAATATTCATTACACTGAAACAGTTTAATAGCCTATAGCCACAGTGAAACAAATGCACTGATTATGGCACAAAGCAAAATATTTTACTAAATATATATATATATATATATATATATATATATATATATGAATGTGATCAGCATTAGTATGTTTGTGAGATATAAAAAGGCAAACAAACATCAACACAGCCCTAATATACCTAATGGCACATGAATGCACAGACAAAGTGCCGACAAGGTAAGTAATCAACAATTACTTTTTCAAGCCAGCTAAACATTAACCAAGGGAGATATAATCACAACAGACATGCAAAGTTTTGTGCTCTGTGAAAAAGTCATTTGAAACAGCAGGAAGACTCTTTACTAATTCTTGTGTATAATGTGCATACAGTTGCAAAGTAGTTTGCATTATATAGCCCTGTAGGTGCACTCACCTTCTTCTGCAGCACATGTGTTAGTAGCATGAAGAATTAACCATTATTGCCTTCATACTGGGTTTCCATTGCTAAACATACATATTCAGTAAGGGACACTAAGGGACTCTGGCTAACAAAGTTCGCAGATGACTGCAAACTGGGAGCCATTATTGAATCCCCAAATGATGTGGATACTCTACAAAAGGGCCCTACAGAAACAAATGCTTGGTGCCAGAGCCATAGGCTCAAGCTCAATGCCAAGAAATGTATAGTTATCCCCTTCAGGAAAAAAACATGTACCTGTGAATTACCACATAAGTGGCAGCACACTAAACACTGAAAGTGTGATAAGAGACTTAGGGACACAGGTGGACAGTGGTCTCACCTTCAATAACCACATTGCCACAACAGTCAGGAAATCCTTCTATGTAGCACACCTCATCACTAAGGGCTTTTCATCCAGAAAAAAAGGAGGTCATTGTCCCACTGTACTCATCCCTCATTAGATCCATTATAGAATACAACACCCCATTTGGTATGTACCTCTCAAGACATCTGCAACAACCCGAAAGGCCACAGAAATACCTCACTAAAAGAATCACAGGCCTAAAGCAGATGTCCTATGCTGACCCCCTTAAAAAACTCCAGGCGATCTCTGCTTAACATACAAGTCCATGTCAAACCCAGAACTGTTGGACATGCTACACTTAAAGAAATCCAAATCCCTCAGAGCCACATGCTCCAGGGATCTAAACCTTGTCATCACAATAAACAAAACATGCTGGAGGGATAGGTTCCTGACCCAGAAACTCCCCAGACTCTGGAATAGACTGTCCATACATGTCAAGCAGAGCGCTTCTTTGGCCCTCTTCAAAAGGAACCTTGATGATTGGATGGGAGAAAGGAAATTCACCCCGGGGATCTTGTCAGTCGGCCTGCTAGACAGGGGTCCAGGAAAGTAAATAGTGTGGGAAGAAATAGCCAGGGAATTGTTATGGCTAGGCTTGTATAGGCCCTTGAGCCGATAGCCTAGTACCAACCTATGAACCTATGAACCTAAGTAACAGAGTATAAAATGCATGGAGTTTCCATTGCTAAATATACATATTCAGTAACAGAGTATAGAATGCATGGAGTTTCCATTGCTAAACATACATATTCAGGAACAGAGTGGAGAATGCATGGAGTTTCCATTGCTAAACATACATATTCAGTAACAGAGTATAGAATGCATGGAGTTTACATTACTAAACATACATATTCAGTAACAGAGTATAGAATGCATGGAGTTTCCATTGCTAAACATACCTATTTAGTAACAGAGTAGAGAATGCATGGAGTTTCCATTGCTAAACATACATATTCAGTAACAGAGTATAGAATGCATGGAGTTTCTATTGCTAAACATACATATTCAGTAAATGAGAAAACTTTGGTAGGACATAATGTAAAACAGTATCATCTGCTAAAACAGAAGAATGAGTAACATAACCATTGCTAAATATTTGTTCTGACACACCATTGCCAAATATTTGTTCTGATACACCATCTAAAATATTTATTTGTTCTGACACATTACTCATGATAACAGCATATCAAAACCTTGTAGAACAAAAGCATACATCCCTATCCATTTTGCAAACACAACAAGCACCGAACGCATCAACATGTTACAATTTATATCAAAAATCCCAGGAAGTACCTCATTCTAAAGCCATGGCATAAGAACCTGACAGACACAACCCTGCTGACAGAACACCTGTTCTACAAATGCAGTAATACTGCATGAAATAGTGTGGCCACACAAATGCAAAACCATCCACATGGTAGGTAGCAGTCATAGCCCTGGATATAGATACAATGAACCCATGATCAAAAAGGTCACAGGTTCATCCACAACAGCTACATCATTGAGAAGTTCATTACTTCGTAATACATGGCGGAAATGACTAACACAGAAATAGCACATAAGAGGACATCAGCAATGTATCACAAGACCAGAAAATATAAGGATGTTGAAAGCTTGCCCCACAACTGCTTAACATGCCAGTACTTTATTTAATTCTTCATCCATGATTTGTGACATGGCTGCAGCCATGGCAGGAGATTCATCCATATAAAAATGATAGGGTTAGTACACAGGACCTCAGTGCAACATACATCAGCAGACAGGCACAGATATACTTGTATGTCAACTGTAGGAGCCATCTAGGACACACATTACATGGCTTTGGCCAAGATAAATTGATTTCAGAGAATGGCTGCCTTTGCCAAAGGCAGTGCCGATATATAAACAAAGATATCCAAGTCATTGTATAGTATCATTGCAATAAAGTCTTCTTCAATGCACCACATCACTGAGCTTCATATCGTGACAAAGAAAACATTACTTACAACTGTTTGCTAACCACTTCATACCTGATACATCATCCATCGCACAGACCAGGGTATCTTATCTGTAACTGCTCAGTAACAGCTTTGTATATGAGACATCATCCATGGTATGGACCAGGTAGAGCAGCTTATCTAGAATTATCTGCTATCATTTTGATACATGACATTGTCCATTGTACAGACCAGACAAAATATCATAAATGCAACTGCTCGCTAACAACTTCATACATGACACATCATCCATGGTACAGACCAGGCAGAGGATCTAATCTAGAATTATCTGCTAACATCTTAATACATGACACATCATCCATGGTACAGACCAGGGAGAGCATTTTATCTAGAATTATCTGCTGACAGCTTCATACATGACATTGTCCATTGCACAGATCTGAACGTATCTTAGCGCATCCATGTGGCACAAAGTCATTACACTGTAGAATGACATAAGCCAAATTTTGTACGAACTGCAAGGCATGCATCTAGCTGGCTAGAGCCTGATGAAATGTCGTTCTTTATTAGTTACAGCTTGAAAGTTAGATGAAGCAGCAACAGTCAAGATATATGGATATTAAAAATCCAAAAACGTACCATAAGCTCATTAGAATAGTACAATGTAAGGGCAGCAAATTCATGAGAAATGTCCATCATGTATGCTGTTGGGTAAACAGTCTCTGCAAGCGCACACAATGCACAGGTAGTTCACTAAAACAGACACTCTACATATATCATCCATGTTAATGTCTGTACCTGAAAATGAATGCAGAAACAGAATGCACTTACCACATGCACACACTGAGTTTTTCATGATGGATACAGTGGTACAACACTTTCAGCTTAACATGAGCAATGGCGCATTGTGCTGGCATTTTCTTAAATAAGCTGTACACATTGTGATACCTGACAAACAGTGGTGACATGAGTGTAACTTTATTAACAGATCCTGCATATCCTCAGTTCAAAGGGACTTTCACATCAAACTTAAGCTATCACAGCAGCCAACATCATGACATGTGAACTGTGCATGTGAGACCCTGTGACTTTTTGTATGCATGTCAATGAGAGCACATATCCAGGTAGGGTTGTGTTATCTGCATTGACATGGGCACAGTACTGCTCATGCTAATGTCATAACAGACAGAAATTCCATCAGCACATGGCTCACATCAGTCTAAGGAGCAGGGCATGTTATTCAAAGAGATACAGTACTACATACAGTATTATACATGTCACTGCAATATACACAGTATGAGGATGAGCCTTATGTATGTCACTGATATCCATGTGACATGTAAAGTAACATAACAGGCATGGACAGTGTGGAACACAATAGAAACATAGTCATACACATAAAAAAATGCTAGACAGCTGAATGAATAGCACATACAATGCAAACAACAATATATGCAGCAGTGCAAAGGAGCACCATAGGTATAAATATAAATGTGTGGAGAAGCATGCCAGCTATTCATGAATGTGTAAATATCTCTCTCTCTCTCTCTCTCTATATATATATATATATATATATATGTGTGTATAGAGTCACTTGAGAATCTCGAAAAACTTAAATACTGAATTTCAGTTTTCCGAAATTCAAATCCCAAAACCTTACAAGCCCAAAACACCACAAGTGCTAAACTTAAAATCCCGAACATACACTAGAAACCCAACACACACGTATGCATACACACACTCTCCCCCCACAATCAAACATACAATCCTAAAATACAAATAAATAGGGGGGCAAGCCCCCTGTGCCCCCCACACCCTCCTACTTATATATTCTAACTCCAAGACCACACTATCACACACACAAAGGTAAGTCACATCCACACATTTCACAGCCCCTTGCACACACACATATCACAACCAAAACACACACTAGCATACACTACAGCCCATAACCTACACACTCATACATTCTTACCTGTACTTAGATCCATTCATACACTGCAACACCAGAAGCTCCGAACGTCGAGATTTTAAATTTCTCGCTTCTGGTGTTTTGCAATTTCAAGCTTTCGGGTGTAGAATTACGGAAAACTGAAATTCAGTATTTCAGTTCTTCGAAATTCTAAAGGGAACCCATATATATATATATATATATATATATATATATATATATATGTGTATAGATATATATGGATACCACATTGGTGCAGCGGATAGCATTGTCACCTCACAGCAAGAGATTCCCCAGTTCGATTATCAGCTGGGGTGCCTTCTGTGCAGAGTCTGCATATCCTTCCTGTATTCATATGGGTTTCCTCTGGATGCTCTGCTTTCTTTCCACATTCCAAAGACATGTAGTAGGTGGATTGGACAGTCTAAACTGGCCGTGTGTGTGTGTGTGTGTGTGTGTGTGTGTGTGTGTGTGTGTGTGTGTGCTTGTATATGAATCACTACAGCAAGGTTAGACATCTGGCAGTGTGAATCTTGGTTCTAGATGATTGCCACTGTTGAAGTGACACCCCACCCTATGTGCAAAAATGGAAAAAAGGAACTGTGGATAGATGGATGGATAAATGGATATATACATATATATCTATATATCTATTATATATATATATATATAAAATCCAGCAAACAGCACAATTAACAAAGCCAGGGCCAGCCGATATCTAGTCCCAGTATGCCTTCAGCATATGTATCAAATGCCGAACAAAAGCAGAACTAAAAAATTCAGCATAGTTCAAATGCTGAAAACAATTCCAATGACTCAGTTTAACAGCTTGCCAGCATTTCAATAGACGTGCATAAAGAACATGCTCCAAGATGAATAGCTAAAAGTATAGACACATTTATTCAGCTTGCAGAAATAAAAACAATAAAACTGTAGAGGGATAAGCACTTTCGGGTTGCTTCAAACAACCCTTCTTCAGATCCATATAACTTGTGTCTCTCAAGTATCTGATTTTTCAACCAATGAACAGCCAGCTTCGATTTGACGTGACATAGATGTCTCTTCAATCTCTGCTCTTTCAGGGTGAGTTTCATAGGGAAAGCTGTATTGAGCCCAGGTTTTTGATGTGCTCTCAGTTTCCCTATCCAAAGCATTTCTTCTTGTTCAAGTCTATTATTCACATCACCCCCCGTCTATGAAATATATATGATATGTAAAGCTCTAAATACAAAACTATGTCCTTCATTATCTCTAATATGCATGGCCAAGGGATTGTTATAATCTTCAAGTCTTATATCTCTGATGTGTTTGGACAGTCTCTCTTTCATCTGTCGTATCGGTTTTCCGACATAGAAATTGTTGCATGCTAGGCAAGTGGCTTTGGCGATCCGCCACAAGGGATAATACAGAAGACTAATCAGGTGTTAACTTCATCCAGTCTGTTATCCAGTATCCAGTTATCCAGAGTAATGAATTGGGTGCGATACCATTGGTATGACAGGTGTGGTTTTTCCAGTACTTCCACTTCGAATAAGGGAAGTAAGGAACAGGAAAGAAATAAGATCACTGAGCAGAGGGAGGAAAAGAAGGCGATCACACATAGAGGAGTGGTAAATGAATATGATAAAGAATCTTTGGTTTTTAACCTGTCATCTTTTCCATTAACAGACAAGCATATTAACATCCTTAATAAGGGGCTGAAATTTATACCCACCAGAGGTATGGAAGACAATGAGGCCATGTTGAGCCTGAGGTCATTTGCACGTCAAGTGATACTGAAAAGTATGTACAAAAACAACAAAGAAACTGAGATGGATCTTTTTAAGAAACCCAGTGGCTTTATGCCACAAAATAATGCAGTGATGGATACTTTTATTAATGTATGTGAATAAGAAATTGTTGAGTATTTACAAAATAATAGAAGAAGAAGTTATAATATTATGAAAGAAGAGAGAATGGCTTTGAAAAATTATTAGGGAATACAAAATTAACCATCAGACCTGCTGATAAAGGAGGTGGGGTGGTTCTGATGGATAAAGCCAAGAATAATAAAGAAGTCATGATGCTATTACAGGATGTAACACCGTATAAAGAAATTAGTAAGAGTGAGTTGGAGAAAATTGAAATGAGAGTAAGATTATGTCTGGAAGTACTCCGAGAACACCACTTGATCACGGTTGAATTATGTAACTATCTTCGTATAGAACATCCTTTGATTCCGGCTTTTAAGTGTCTCCCTAAAGTACATAAGGATCTATATAAACCACCATTGAGGCCTATTGTAGCCGGAGCAGGATGGATTACTGAGCCAGCGTCAATTTATGTGGAACACCATATTTAAAGGGCTTTAGGCAAGGCTCCAGCTGTCCTTAAAGATACCAAGATGTTCCTTGAGAAGATGAGTGAATATATCAGTATGAAAAGGGATAATAAGAAACATACCATGATCAGTATGGACATTAAGAATTTGTTCACCAGTATCCCCAATGGTTATGGAATAGCAGCATTAAGAAGTTTTCTATTGGATGAAGGCAGATATAATGAAAGGCAGGTTACAATTCTGTGTGACCTAATGGAGATTATTTTAAACAACAATGTCTTCATGTTTGAAGGGAAATATTATATACAGCTATGTGGTGTAGCGATGGGTACGCCATGCGCCAATAGCTATGCAAACATAGTTTTGATGCATTGGGGGGATAGAGTAATACATCAAGATAATCCATGGAAGAACCACTTAAAAGTATACTTAAGGTTTATGGACGACATTTATATCATGTGGGAAGGTGACGTTGATGAATTTGACAGATTCCATATATATTTGGAGAACAGTACGAACTTTTTACAGTTCACTGTGACCCACAGTGATGTGCAGATGGACTTCCTTGATGTACAAATCACACAGGATGGAGAAGGGAAAATAGAAACTAGTTTGTATAGAAAGGATTGCTGGAAAAATAGTATTCTACCAAGAAGTAGTATGCACCCAAGATATACCCATAAGAACATCATGAGGGGACAGTTCTTAAGAACATCCAGGATACATTCAGACAATACAACTCGTGCAATGGCGATGGATGACATGTCGGAACATCTGAAGGCAAGAGGATATAGAGAGGAAGAGGTGTTGAATATGAGAAAACAAGTAGATTTGGAAAGGAATGAGAAAGGCAGACCGTACTTAAGAGGGAAAACAGAGAATATGAATCAAAATAAGTATTCGTATAAAGAACTGAAAATGGTGCTTACCCATACAACGGACACAGAAGAAGTATGTAATATAGTGAAAAGGAACTGGAAGATACTGATGTCAAGTGAAGAATGTAAAGAGGTCCTAGGAGAAGAACCTAAGTTTGGTTTCAGAAATGCAAGGAACTTAAAGCAAATACTATGTAAAGATAATGAAATGGAATCACACACTACCTCAAGGAGAAAAGGAACTTTTCCATGTAGTAGGTGCGCCATGTGCAGATATATATGTACGGACAGCTATTTCGAGCATCCAGTTGCTAAAAAGAGATATGTTAGTAATTTTTATGCAGATTGTACTACAAAGAATGTCATGTACCTAGCCACTTGCCTAACATGTGACAATGTCTATGTCGGAAAACTGATGCGACAGATGAAAGAGAGACTGTCCAAACACATCAGTGATATAAGACTTAAAGACTATAAAAATCCCTTGGCCAAGCATATTAGAGATAATGAAGGACATAGTTTTGTATTTAGAGCTTTACATATCATATATATTTCAAAGAGAGGGGGTGATGTGAATAATAGACTTGAACAAGAAGAAATGCTTTGAATAGGGAAACTCAGAGCACATCAAAAACCTGGGCTCAATACAGCTTTCCCTATGAAACTCACCCTGAAAGAGCAGAGATTGAAGAGACGTCTATGACACGTCAAATTGAAGCTAGCTGTTCATTGGTTGAAAGTTTTTTAAAAATCAGATACTTGAGAGACACAAGTTATATGGATCTGAAGAAGGGTTGTTTGGAGTAACCTGAAAGCGCTTATCCCTCTACAGTTTTATTGTTTTTATTTCTGCAAGCTGAATAAATGTGTCTATACTTTTAGCTATTCGTCTTGGAGCATGTTCTTTATGCACATCTATTGAAATGCTGGCAAGCTGTTAAACTGAGTCATTGGAATTGTTTTCAGCATTTGAACTATGCTGAATTTTTTATTTATGCTTTTGTTCGGCATTTGATACATATGCTGAAGGCATACTGGGACTAGATATCGGCTGGCCCTGGCTTTGTTAATTGTGCTGTTTGCTGGATTTTTGATATTTTATTACAGCACACTCCTGAGTTCCGGACTTATTTTGTTTGGATATATATATATATATATATATATATATATATATATATATATATATATATATATATATATATATGTGTGTGTGTGTGTGTGTGTGTGTGTGTGTGTGGGTGTGTGTTTTGTGTGTATAGGTCCCTATCAGATTATCAAAGTTTCAAAACTTTGAAAGTCATATGGTTGGGACCATATAATTGAAGTTTTGAAACTTTGAATGTTTTGAATAGAGATCATGGTACAGAGCAAAATGGGAAATGTACCCTTTTCCGCAATGTAGTGTGATCTCGGAGTTGGTGTATTTAATTTGCATGGGGTATGGGGGGCACAACCACTCATGTGGGGGGTGCAGGGGGGCTTGCCCTCTTGCAAAATCATTAAAATACATTTTTTTTGTTTTTTATTATTATTTTTTTTATGCTCGAATTTCAGAAACTTCAATCATATGGTCAAGGCCATATGAATTTCAGAGTTTCAGAGCTACGATAAGCTGACATAGATCCATATGTATTTAGTATATGCAACTGAATGAACCACTTTGCCATGTTGTAGTACACACAGATGAACAGGATCTATATTATATGTTCAAAGTTTTAAACTTCGACGCTCATATAATTGACCCTATATGAGCGAAGTTTTAAAACTTCAAACATATAAAAAAATAAATAAAAACAAAAAGAACCTATCTGAATGCTCTGACCAGTTGGGCAAGCCCCATGCACTCCCCATAGGGGGTTAGGCTGTGCCCCCACACCCCCGCTACTTAAATATATTAACTCCAAAATTGCACTACAATGAAGTAAAGAGAAATATTCTCTATGGCGATCTCACTTCACTGTAGTGCGATCTCGGAGTTGGTATATTTAAGTAGCGGGGTGTGTGGAGGTGCAGGAGGGTTTGCCTCCGTGTTTGTGTAGGCTCTTTTTGTTTTTATTTATTTATTTTTTATATGTTCGAAGTTTTAACTTTGCTCATATAGGGTCGATTATATGAGTGTCGAAGTTTTAAATCTTCGAGCATATAATATAGATTCGATGAACAGCAGCATACACGTTCATGTAAATAGTAATGCCTTTGTTTCTTGAAGGAATAGTTTGATAGGGTGCACGTATACTAAACAGATACTGTAAATGCAAAGTATGTAAGGCATCAGTCACAGTATGTGCTGAACTACAATGTACTACTAACAGTTAGCAACACAAAGGTGTCCACACAGGTTCTGACTCAGTTCCAGTACGGTTTGTCTGGTAATGTCTTAATAAAGCTACAACTAAATGATCACAACTGGTTGAAACTTGATCTGGATGAAGAAAACAAAAAGACAATTTCTTTTTTCTGGGGAAATTTCCTTCTCCAATACTACCACTTCCATAATAAGCAAACCTTCACATCCCCATAACTTAAATGTACCAACTCCAGGGTCGTATGTTATAGAAACATCCTCAATGATTTCCTAGGACAAAAACAGTCATCAAGTTGTAAGTTATCCATTGGTAACTCAGCTTCTAGTAGAACAACTGTCTGGATGACAGCAACACAGCTAAAGGATGGGGATGATCAGACTGACTTGACATGTCATGGGGAACATTAGTGTAACGTGCACACACACACACACACACACACACACACACACACACACACACACACACACACACACACACACACACACACACACACACATGCACATTCAATGGTAATGCAAAATGATCAACAATAATATAGGAGAAGAAATATAAAAGCGTTTTTGGAATCACACTGACTGTGGCACTGTGTTGTATCACCTTTATATCCCTGAGCTGCCCATTTCCAAAGTCTTTAAACATGACAACTTTCAGTTAGAAAGTCCTTGTCTTTTGTTCAAACAATTAATCAATCTGAAGTAAAAGACAATGTAAAATTCAAAATTCAGCACTCACAGAAATTTGAATGTGTTAAATAAGCAAAGACAGGTTTAATCTTTGTTCGTGCTCTCTTGCCTCAAGGTATTAAATTTATAAATAAATGTTTCTTCTGTTTGATGCATTCTTCCCCTTCTAGGATTCTTTCACACATTCCTGCATCTAAAATATTCCAGCCCACTTAAAGTTGGAAAGGTCTCGCCAATGCATGTTCCAAAAATATTTGCCAACCGAGTTATGAAAAATCACCTTGTCTAATAACAACCATGTGCTCCAAGATGAATATATTTAAACATCAGTTTAAGGTATGAAAGCATTATACACAAACAGCAAACTATGTACATAAATAAACAAAATTGTGAAATTGAAAGTCACATCCATAAGAAAGGATCATAATATATGTGACTGCTAGAAAATTGCAGGGTTTACATTTTTTTATAAGTATTCATGCCTGCAGTAAAATGTGTTAAGTAACTGAAAGCTTTTTAGTTTTAATAGCTGCATACAAAGCATTTCCTTTACTTCAACTATCGAATTCTCTTAACCTTCTTAGAAGTAATAAGGGAAGTATTAGGTAAGGTTTCTCTCAAAGCAATTATTCTGAAATAACATGGGCCAATAACCTCAGTTTTTTGTAAACTTGTTCTACAAGATACTCATATGCGGTAACAAATACTACATTGCCAAAATGTCTAACATTCTCAGAAGAAAATAAATTCCAGGAAATCTTTGAACATATTTGAACTTCCACCTAAACAAATGTACAGCCTACTGCCTAGAACATAGTGGTGATGTTACATCCCTAGGGATGGACACCCAAAATAAAGCAATGTGTACATTTTTTTAGCAATGTGTACATTTTTTTAGCAATGTGTGCATTTTTTTGAGAATGTGTGTCACATGACATTACCTTGCAGTACACATGATAACAGCATTCTTAAGAGTATGGGATTCAGATACACGTAACATGATATACAACCAGTATGACTGCAGAAATGTCATCCTGCTGATTGAGACATGCCTATCTGTTAACTCTTGTTGGGAATAAAGGCAGTAAATCAGTCAGGGGATGTCATATAACAAAATTAGCTGACAAGGTGAGGAAGCAAACATGATTCTTGGGACAGGTATCCTGGTACCCTTACATAACCTGAGTAAGCATAGCCACTAGGTAGAACACATTGCAAGCAGCAATATAGCATGACAGTCATGCTATATACATGATGTATATCTAAAGGTATCATTATGCAGGCATTAACATGTGTGAGTTTGTGTCAGAATATGCACATGTAACCATATGCCAGATGTCTCTGAAATCCTACAAAACAAATACACACGGTAACTATCTGAAATGTTAGGATTCGCTAGAGTGAGTCCTGAAACACAGAGACTGAATGGCCGAAAGAAGGACTTACATACACTAAGTATAAGATGATTATTTCCTGGAATTTTCCACTTTCTCCGAGGTATGGTAATCCCTGGAGTTGGTATACATATGTTTGGGGGTGTGGGGGTGTGGGAGGGTTTTCCGCCCTGCAAAAAAAAAGAAGTTTAAAGAAGTGGAGCAGTGTTTGAGGTTTGGGGTTTCCTGCAGTTTCAGTCTTTTTTTGTGTTGGCACTCGGCATTTTGCATGCTGATATTTCAATAGGGAGCCACTTACACATTATGATGTGCAACCAGAAAGTCGAAAGTAATGTGCATGCCAGTAAAACAGAAGGTTATAGAACACTGTAAAATAACACTTTGTCACACCTATTTTAATGCATTTTTCCACTCTGACTAGACAGATACAATTAATAACAAATGGCATAGATTAAGGCATCATTCGCAACTTTCGTACACGCACATTAAATCAGAGGAATGCCTTTAATCGTGCTGCACAGTGCACAGCATATTGGCAGGTACTTAGTGTTCAGACACATTATGCAGCCGTGTAACTGCAAAGGCTGGCTGTGGAATTCATATCAAGTGGTTCTGAACTGCAAAACCATTATTGCTTTGTCTTCCAGACTTTCCACTATCACTTATATTGCCATTTTTTTGTACTATATATATATATATATATATATATATATATATATATATATATATATATATATACACATACACACACACACACATACACACACACACACACACACACACACACATACACACACACAGACACACACATGTAAGCATAACTTTTCATCAACAAAGAAGCTGTTGATCAACACATCAAACAAAACTCATTGAATCAGAAAGGGAAATTTCCAGAATTCCCATTGTACCATGATCTCTTACTGAAAATGCAAGTACTTTTCGAATAGTTGATTTTTGATCGGCTGCACCAATTTTCCCACTGTCGATGAAAACATACATCGATGAAATAATATGCTTCCACATATCCTTTTAGCCACACTAGATATACAAATATGTAAAAATAGGTTTATTGAAAAGATGCAATGAAAAATAGTTTATTTGACTTTGTATAGTTAATTTAAAAATTATTTGTAGTATTTACACAGTACTTTTGATTTCAGGTTTTCAGTCCACTGATGTAACTCTATATCACTTTTATTATAGCAAACACTGTCCCAAATAACTTTTCCAGCAAATGGCCATCTCTGTAAGCCTTAGGTAGGCCT
Organism: Protopterus annectens; assembly: GCF_019279795.1. Lineage (NCBI taxonomy): Eukaryota > Metazoa > Chordata > Ceratodontiformes > Protopteridae > Protopterus > Protopterus annectens. Next base: position 249,216,377 of record NC_056748.1, read on the forward strand.
TCCTTCAGGATCCACCCCCCCCACCCACCCACACACAAACAGAAGCTTTTCACTCGATCTTCTTTTAGGCCAAGTCCACGGTAGGATTGTCCAATTCCAGGGTGATAAATCTTTGGGCAAAGCCCCTGCTATACCTTCAGGATGGAGAGACCAGCTTTCTGGTCTGTTTCAGGCTACACCCCTATATACAGAACGAATCCTCATGTTGAATAGCCTGGGATAATAATACTCCCAAACCTACTTTCGATGCATCAGTGTGAAAAGTAAATTTGTAAAATCAGGAGTCCCTAATACCACTTCAGAACATAATAATCTTTTTAGTTCATTAAAATGATAATAATGATTTTACCTGACTCAAGTGACCATTGCATTTTATTTTGAACAATAACAGAATGAAACAGAAAAGCTCAGCAATTACATTAACAGTTGTATCCAAAGTAAACTAACAGAATGAAACAAAGGGTCTATATTATATAACTGAACGCTTAAAAAAGCGAACGCTGATCGATCGACCTAATTTAAGCGAAAGCTTACAATCTCGAACTGTCAGATCAGCGATTTTTTTCCCAGGGAAAAAAATCGCTGATCCAAAACACATACACACAACACAAGCACACCAAACAAACAGAAATCCACACACATACACCTAAAATCTGGTACCTAACCCTACACTAAACTATGCACACACCACTAACTACCCACTTACCTTAACCCAAACCCTAACCCTAAGGTCTGTCACTATCGCACACTCACCTCACCCGATCCCTAACCCAAACTCACTTAAATCTGCCCTAACCCTCATGTCCACTCAATCGCACACACACCTAACCCAAGCCCTAACCCTAACTCACCTAAATCACCCTAACACTCACATCCACACAATCGCACACTTACCTGAATCCGACCGGTAACTTTCCACCATAACACTGAAAATACTGAAGCAACAGAAACAGACAACTGAATTCATTCCATAGGAAAAAATTTGAGTTTCTGCTGCTTCGATATTTTGCAGTTTCACGAAAATAAGTTTGATCAATCAGCGTTTGCTTTTTTAAGCATTCGAGGATATAATATAGACCCGAAACAAACAGTGTCTAACTATAACAAACCTTCAGAACTATATACATTATTTACAAGCTCAGCTTTCAGATGTCTTCCAATCTTGATTGACTGATAACATTAACACTACAGGCTTCAGTCATTATGTTACAGCAAATTAGAAGACTGGTTCAAGTGCATGTCATTCATAATTCTGTTTCTCAAAGAAGGGTTACCACTTGGCCGACATCTTTAAGTGAAGCAGAATATAATTGTGTACAATTTGTCCTGCACATTCCAGTGACGGCGCTTTTCTAGACTTTCATTCCTGATGCTCATTAAAACCTGGCTTATCTTCAATGCAGGTATGTTAGCACATGTCCTTGCACTGGATTAACCAAAGAGTCAAAATTTCCAACTGAGATTGAGGATTATACTATATATTCATTCCCAAAATAAGTTGAAAAATTCCCAATAGCCCCTAACAATAGGGCATTCTCTACTTTGGAGTAATCGGTAACAACTCAGAGTTATTGAAAGTAAGGACCAGCCACCAAAACAATTCAAGAGCACACATATGTTGAGTTAAATGAGAAGCTGGACAGAAAAGATATTTGAAACATACAAAAAAATAGGACATTCCCAGAACATGTAAAGATTACACACCCCAGGGAATTCACATCTCCAGCAACCATGATTGTAAATCATTCCTGCTCCATGAGATGATATTCAGGACAGATTTCTGAAAAACTTTTTAGAGCAAAGTCCTTTCTATTTGAAGGCACCATTGCACTTTGGTAAGAATTTTTCCTTTTGTGAGATCTGTCAAAGAACATATAATAGTTACAAAATTAGAAACAATTTTTTGTAGTATAGATCTACTACAAAGAAAACCCTTGCCTGTCTTTTAGTGGAGAGTATTGGCCCTTTTTTTACAGCCTCTGTTTTTCTAATTGTGGCTTTACAACACCTCTTCATGAAAAGAAATCCCATATATTTGGCTTCCACTGTATCCAAGTTGCTCTTTCTAATGTTCAGAGTTAAGCTTGTCTGTCTTATAGATTCTGTCACAGCCCGCACGTTTAATACGTGTAATTTCTAGAGCTCTGAATGGATGACCACATTACTTAGATCTGTAGCTGCATATTGTGTGTAGAGGGGATTCAATATATTACCCTTACATATAAAAGTATAAAAGATGTAATATGCTCAATTGTCAGCAGGGATGCTTCTATACTTCATCCACTATATTTAACAGTGGTTAAAGACAAGTGGAGGAGTTCCTTTGGTTCTTAGACATTTGTTTTGTCCTGCAGTACCTTGGCTGTGGATCTTTTTGTTACTTTAAAGTATGGCGATGCTTGTGTTTAAGAACTCTCTACAAAATGTCCTCACACAATCGTTGGGGAAACATTTTATATTAACCAGGGAGATGATGCTGTTAAGTTGCCATCTTGGTGTAGAATTGTTGAAATATAGTCAGGCTTTATTGAATTTAGTATTAGGAGCAGCAAAAAGCAGTTACATGAAAGTGAGAAAACAAGGATAAACCATGTTGTAAATGAAGTACTGAATATTGTAAGGGAAATAAAACAAACAGAGACGGTATTAATAAAAATGGAGGAAGCAATGTTCACAAAAATAAATAGTGAATTTGGAAGCAATACATACAAAGCAATAATCAACTGATGACAAAAATAAGTTGGTTAGTAGGGAATATAAATTAAATCTGCATATTCTAGTGCATGAGAGTAAAGAATAGAATTATGATGGAAACTGTACGCATAATACATGTACATGATAATATTAATGTGATTTTGTTTTCATTGTTATTAATGGAAATTAATAATGTGGTGAAAAAAGTTGTTGAAAAACTTTGAAATATTATTCAGTTTTTTCAAAATAATTGCAGAATCTTGTATTTCCATCATGTATAAGGACCAGAACTACTTGGCTCCTCTGTTGACATTAGGATCCTTCTTTTACTCTTAAGCTGAACATCTTTTGAATGTATAACTCTGGTACCCTGTAAGGTTTCAGGCTAACCTTCATGCTACATGTTGTCTCCATGTCGTATTCTATCAATTGAATTTTCCCAGGCTTTTCAGAGAATACACTTTTATTTTTAATAGAAATTCTGCTAATTCCTGGTTCTGTGCTTTTGACAAAGATACCTCAAGTTATATTTTAGGTGGAATTTCTTCAATTTGCACTGTATATATTTAAGCTTCCAAGTTAAGTACATAACATTCTACTTCTTTTCATGGTATTAGTACATTAATACTATAGATTTGCTTTATTATTCTCTTTCCTGGATGTTTAACACTGTACTTCACTGCATTTATTCTTTTAATCACTTCAAAGACCTTTCACTTGGCCAGTAATTTGTTGTCTTCAGAGGGTACTAACTTTATCCCCTGAGCTAAATTCACTAAGTTGTGAATTGTTGTTATAGACTTCTTGCATTACTCAGACTTTCTTTCTCTCCCTTTGTGTGTGTGTGTGTGTGTGTGTGTGTGTGTGTGTGTGTGTGTGTGTGTGTGTGTGTGTGTGTGTGTGTGTGTGTGTGCCTCTATACCATGGGTATAATCAACTTTATTCTACCCGATTTTTAAGTGGTATGTTTGTTCCTTCCCAAATCTGTTTAGCCATATCAAGTAGACCCCTAGAATGTCTCACATACAAGAGTTCAAATGAGGTAAGCAGCTAAAGCTTGGGGCGCATCCCTTATTGCAAACAGGAAGTAGGATAACAACTAGCCCCAGTTCTTGACATCTGCATCAGTTGATTTTCTTAGCATGAATCTTAACATTTAATTGAACTTCTCCACTAAAACATCAGTCTGTGGATGTTACACTGATGTTTTTTAAGTGCTTAACATTAAAACACAGGCATAGCTGAGACAATACCCTTGAAATAAATGGTGTATCTTGGTCATTAAACATCTTTTAAAAGAATAACAGTCCCAGTTCTTTGGAATAACATTTGCACTAACTTTGCTAAATGGCATAGCTTGTAAAAAATTTGTAGCATAACCTGTTATTGCTTATATGTACTTATACCCATTGCTATATTTTATTAGTGGCCTCACAGAATCCATAGCAATGTGCTCAAATTGCACTTCTGTATTAGGGCTTGATGTCAATGGGTCATTCATATTGCTATCATTACAAACCACCAACATATGACACCCATTAATTACAGTCACTTGACTGTGTACACCCCAAATGTCCACTGCAATAAAAATGATCACAGTAAAGTATTCCACATTGCTTTACATAATTCCACACTAGTCCTGGAAATCCAGACTAATAACTTTTTTACTTGATCATGACAGCCAGAGTCAGACTTTCTCATCCACAAACAGACCCTGTACCCAGGAATTATAGCACCATTGCTGAGTGTATATAACTCATAGGTCTGAGTGTGGTAAAAATAATTATGAAGACCATAATTTAAAGTTTGTTTCATACACACAGTAGCCCAATCATTCCAATTTGTTTCATACAAATGCATCAGTAATCAAGCCAAAAAGGAGAAAAAAAACTTGGTAAAAATGTCACCAGTAAACAGAAGCACCAAGCCAAACCGATCCAAAGCAGGAGGCTTTATTGTACGCACAAAAAGCACACAGCCAGGAAAAACACAAACTCTACCAGATCTTTGCATTTTCGTAAAAAATTTCATCAGATGCAAACCCATTCATGTGATTATGACTACTTTTATAGTCACATTATTTTAAGATATCCAATAGCCAAACAGCACTAATAAAATATTAAAATTCAACTATACAGTTATTTCAGTCTAATCATCCCACTAAGTAAACCACCTTACTTAATAGCTGAGTAGCCATAAAACCATAAAATGAATATTGTTTCAGTATTGTTAAAAATAAGTTAAACAATCTAAAATCTGATTTATTTAAAAACTGCTAAAAAAATAAATAAAAGAAATACAATTCATTATCTCTGTCTTATGGTTCAGTAAGAATAGCACCATCTTGTGGGTAAAGTCAGTAATTGCATAGATCAACTTAGAAACAGAAAATCCATGGGAAGGAAATAATACTTAATATAAATATAAAAATTATATGTAAAGTAGTAATCATAAAATAGTAATCATAAAATACTGTTGTAAAATACTGTGATATTTTGAAATAATATCATGCAACATTAATAAGCCTGAAGTTGCAAAACTCTACAATCTTACTGACCTCATTTTAAGTACTGGGGCTAAAGAAACATTTTCGTTCAAGCCTGGGGGTTTGTTTGACTCTAGGACGAGCTGCCAGTACAGCTCCCTATACTCAATACAAACCTCCCATAAACCCCCCTGACATCCACAGGTACTTGTTCCAAGACAAAAATAAAAAAAATTGCCCTTGGACATTCTAAACCGTGTCGGTATAAGGCATTCCTATTGTTCTCAGTTTTCACATCATTAACATGTTCATATATTCTCGTTTTAACTCTCTTTGTTAATTTTCACAGTGCCCACACATTAACACACAAAAAAGAGTATTGTAAAGGGTCAGTTTGTCAGGATTAGTAGGATGACCTCTGAAGTTGATTTTGAAGTGCAATATCATTTATTAATCAACATGTTTAAAGATAGAGGCTATCCAGTCCACCTGATAGATGAGTTATATAATGAGGTGAAACAGGGGCGTACTAACAAGTTTACCCCAATTATAGGTAAGGAGTTTACCACAAGAGCTGAAAATTTAGGCAACACTAGTTTGCCCAGCAATTTTGAACTAGCCTTTATAGCTGAATTCAATAGGGATGCCTATGTTGTTAAAAATATTCTGGAAAAGGAATGGATCAGGTTCTCTAGTCTAACAGATCTTAGTGGATTGATTAGTGTCCCATTTAAATGTATTTTTAGGAAGGGACAGAATTTGAAGGAATTGATGGAACATAAAACTCACATTGTTTCAAACCAGGGCAAAGTGGGAACATTTAAATGTGCTAGATGTTCCCAGTGTCCTTATATTAAGAATGATGGTTAAGTATATCTGGAAGTTAGGAACAGATTGATTCATGCTAAATCATACGCTACATGTGACTCCAAAGGGTTGGTATATTTAGCAAATTGTGTCTGCTGCACAGCATTCTATGTCGGAAAGACCAAAAGAAAGTTAAAACAGAGAATATATGAACATGTTAATGATGTGAAAACTAAGAACAATAGGAATGCCTTATACCGACACGGTTTAGAATGTCCAAGGGCAAAATTTTTATTTCTTGTCTTGGAAGAAGTCCCTGTGGATGTCAGGGGGGGTTTATGGGAGGCTCGTACTGAGTACAGGGAGTTGTACTGGCAGCTCGCCCTAGAGTCAAACAAACCCCCAGGCTTGAACGAAAATGTTTCTTTAGCCCCAGTACTTAAAATGAGGTCAGTAAGATTATAGAGTTTTGCAACTCCAGGCTTATTAATGTTGCATGACATTATTTCTAAATATCACAGTATTTTACAACAGTATTTTATGATTACTACTTTACATATAATTTTTATATTTATATTTAGTATTATTTTCTTCCCATGGATTTTCTGTGTTTCTAAGTTGATCTATGCAATTACTGACTTTATCCACAAGATGATGCTATTGTTATTGAACCATATGGTAGATGTAATGAAGTAAGCCATGGAGGTGCAGCGGTAGCATTGTCGCCTCACAGCAAGAGGTTCTCTCATTCGATTCTCGGCTGGAATGCCTTCTGTGTGGAGTCTGCATGTCCTCCCCGTGGTTGAGTGGCGCTCAAAAGACATGCGTGAATGGGCGTGCCTTCGTTGAAGGCTGGGCATTGGGCTGGCACCTCGGCACCATAAAAATCGACTGCCAATCATTAGCGGACCGGAGTTCTGCTGTGGTGACCCCTAACTGGGAAAAGCCGAAAGAAGAAGAAGAAGAAGATGGCAGATGTAATGAATTGTATTCCTTTTAATTATTTATTTTTTAGTGATTTTTAAATAAATCTGATTTTAGATTGTTTAACTTGTTTTTAACAATACTGAAACAATATTAATTTTATAGTTTTATGGCTACTCAGCTATTAAATAAGGAGGTTTACTTAGTGGGATGATTAGACTGAAATAACTGTATAGTTGAATTTTAATATTTGATTAGTGCTGTTTGGCTATTGGATATCTTAAACTAATGTGACTATAAAAGTAGTCATTAATCACATGAATGGGTTTACATCTGATTAAATTTTTTACGAAAACGCAAAGATTTGGGAGCGTTTATGTGTTTTTCCTGCCTGTGTGCTTTTCGTGTGTACAATAAAGCCCCCTGCTTTGGATCAGGTTGGCTTGGTATTTCTGTTTGCTCATATAAATGCATACTAGCCCTGAAGAGCCAGACTGTAAATACACAGTAACCCAAATATTTTAACTTATTTCACAAAAATATGCACCAGTGTTGGTAAGCCAGACAGTTTAAACTCAGTAAACAAGAGAGTAACTTTCATTCATCCACAGACTGCCACCTCCTCCACCCATCAGTTATAGCCACTTTACTGTGTACACGTCATCTGATAGTGATAAAAAAATAATACCTGTCAACCTCTTAGGGTAGGAATCAGGGGAAAAGCCAAAAATACTGAGGGCAAAAGACCATAATCAGAGACATATCATAAATATCGCTCTTATATATTTAGAAAGTTGCTAGAATAGGATTTCTTGTATTAGCATACATTTCCTGAAAGATGTGAAGTCTACAACTGAAATATATGTCATTATTTATTGACTGCAGACCTTTGTGATTTGCCAGAAACTACATATTTTATGAGGAACAGGTGAAAAATACGATGGAAAATCAGGGTTATTCTGGGAAATCAGGGACAATTGACAGCTATGTAATTTTAACTTTGTTTCACATGAACACCTACATGTATTTCCACATTTCTCACAAATGCTTATTAGTCCTGCTAAGCCAGACAGTTAACTGAGCAAATAACCAGAGAGTAATTTATTTTCATATACAAAAAGCCCACATTCCATCTCAACCCAACAGTTATGGCTGTCTTGTTGTTTACACTTCAGATGACTGTGATAAGAAATATACCTCTCAACCTCTTAATGTTAAGATTCATGGTCAAAGTCACAAATTAATGAAGGTCAAAGGTCCAGCATCATGTACTGCTTTTAAATATTGCTTTTACATACTTAAAGTTGATAGAATAGCAATGTTTGCATTGGCTTGCATTTTCTGAAAAATATGAAAGCTGAAATGTCAGATGCTCGGCATTACTTAGTAATTGCAATATTCAATTATTTACAAAAAAACATAAATATTGTGAGAAACAGACCAATGATTTGATGGAATGTCAGGGGCTTCCTGTAAAATCTGACAGTTTCAACTTTGTTTCACATATATAGTAGCAAGAGAATAAATATTCTAACTTATTTCATGTAAATGCACATTAGTCCCTCAAAGCCAGACTATAAATTGAACAAACAACAGGAATATAAATTGCCTTCATCCACTTCCAGCCTCCCATTATTTAGTGACTGCAGTCCTCAATGATCTGTCAGAAAACACAAATTTTATGAAAGACAGACCAAAAATATATATATATATAGAGAGAGAGAGAGATTATCACAACTTTTTCCCATTTTTTCTACATGGATGGGGGTGTCGTCATGTGTGTCACCATCTCTCTCAATTCAGTTGCACACCACTGCCTTTTTTTTTTCTCATCTGACACAGACATTCTCTCCCACACACACATCCACCTCTTTCATCTGGATGGTTCTGCTTCTCTGCACATGTGCCTAAAAGCACCATAAATCTTCTCTCTTTTCTTTTTCTGCAATTGAAGCTACTTTGGGCTTGTGCTGTTGTCCTCATTTTTTTGTTTCACAGTCCTACCACCCTACCCTCACCCCAGGCCCTTCATTTCCTATCCTAGCTTCTCTTCTGTTCTGCCTGTGTATTGCCCAGGTTTCTCTGTGCCAGTAGTAGGTACCTCTACTCAACATTGTTTTTTGTTACTTTCAGCTTCTTTTTTCTTTCTCTCTCTTCTCTTATACCCTACCCCCAATACACTGTACCAGCTGCAGCTCCTCTTCCTCTGATTCTAGCTTTGACCTCTTCCTTTTTTCCTTCTTCCTCCTCCCTCCCAGATAATTGAAGCTGTGTCTCTCTAACCTCTTTTCTCTTCTTCCTTCTCTTTTTTCTGGTTTTGCCACATTGTGTCTTATACTCACTACCTATATATTATCAGTTTGTGCCTATTTCCTTTTTTCCATTGGATTCTTTGCTGCTTGCCTTCCCTGCTCAGAATCTACCTGTAATGTCACATTGTCTGCATACACTAACTTTGTTGATCTGTCTCCTCTGACCTGTTTGCTAATGCCATCACCTGTATGAACAGCACTGGGCTCAGAGCTGAACTTTGGTGCACACTTGCTCCCACTGGAAACTCCTCTCTGAGAGTGAACACTGTTTGTACTTGAGTCATTGGGTTCTTGTACATAGCTTACACTAATTCTACCATATATACATGCATACATATACAGTACACACGCACATACACAGACACACACACACACACACACACACACACACACACACACACACACACACACACACACACACACACACACACACACACACATGTATATTTGACTGAATCACAAACCAGAAATTACTGAACCCAAGTGACTGAAAACTCATTTCACTGAAAGCTCATTTGACTAAATCACAATTAATAGAAAACATATTATAGAAAAATATACCATATTTTTTGCAGGTAAGCAAGCCCCCTCACTCCTCTTACTTATGTATATTAACTTCACAGTTGTACAGCCATAGTGGAAAAAAAATACCACACACACACACACACAGTGAATTAGTGCTGGAACACAAGAGGAGGGTTGACATAATGGATAAGGTCTTATCCTCACAGATGCAAGGTACAGGGTTTGAGCCCAACTTCTGATTATTGGCTAGGCTTGAAATAGTCTGCAGACCAATAGCTTAGCATTTAGATATGAACATCTACAGATCTGGGGGTACAACATGATGATGACCATTGACAAGCCACACATACCCTTCTAAATAAACTTCCCTAATAAATCCTATGATTAGAAATTATGCTATCACATTGTTTATTTATTTAACATTTGTTAACCAGGAAAGTCTGACTTGGAACGAAGCAAATTTTCAGCGGAGGCCCGGGGAGAAAGGAGCTAGATGCATGTCTTTGTAATGTGGGAGGAAACCGGAGCACCTGGAGGAAACCCACACGAACACAGGGAGGACATGCAGACTCCACACAGAAGGCACCTCAGCCGAGAATCGAACTAGAGAACCTCTTGCTGTGAGGTGACAATGCTACCGCTGCACCACTGCGTCATGCTTTTTATAGACATCCATGCTTTTCTATCAACTCTCATTTAGTCAAATGAGTTTTCAGTCAACTGAGTTTGACCATTTATAATTCAGTCACATAAGCATTCAATCAAATGGCATAGACCCATATATAGATGTATGAGAGAGAATGAAGATATTAAGTATACATATATATCTCTGCCTTTATATATCAGGAAGTCAATAAGACCCAAAATGTTAGAATTCTGATAAAGCAAATGTAGACAGTAATCAAGATTAACAGAAATTCAGGTGAGATAACAGAAGTAAATAGAATATATTACTGCTAAACTAAATTAATAACAGATAAAAGTCTTACCACAAAAATATAGGGCGATCAGGGAGAGGAAAGAAATACATCGAATGCCATCATGGAAGCACCAAATACTAAACTCAAACTATAAAGCAATTAAGACACAAGAAGTGTCACTGTTGGAAGAGTACAGAAGATTCAACTGAGCAGCAAAAATACTTAGAAAGATAGACAGGATAAAAGCGATGTGCAGTATTAGAACAGAGTAGGATCAATCATACACTATTGCAAATAATAAACTGAAGATATCAGCAAAAGCAGAAAAACGTAAAAGATGTGCAAATAAATATAAAGGACAAGTACAGAATAAGGAATTCATTGATGACCGAAAAAAGTTTTAGAAAGTATTAGGGAACAAAAGAAAAGGAATAAAAACATCATCAAAAAAGAAGAAATAGACACATTATGGAGAATTATCTATGAAGAGCCTGTGGAACATAAAGATGCTGAATGGACAGAAGTAAAAGAAACAGTAAGAAATTAAAATGCACAGCACATGAAATGGCATGAAGTAACAGCGAGAGAAACTGAAACATTAAGAAAAGCTCCTAAATGGAAAACTCCAGGCCCAGATGCAGTATCTGACTTTTATAAATATCATTACATGAAGATTTAGCCCCAGCAAGTACTTATATACGTACCTGAACAGCCACCAAACTGGGTAACAACAGGAAAAACAATACTACTCCTTAAGAGTGAACCTGCAAACTATCCTAAAAACTATAGACCAAAACCCTGCCTTCTGATGATATATAAACATTTTTTTTTTTTACTGGAATTGATGCGGGCAGAGTTTATAGTCATTTAGAAGAAAACGGAGTCAAGGGAATAGAACAGAAGGGTAACAAAAGAAAGTCATATGGAACAAAGAATCATTTATTGTTGAATAAAGTCATAGAAGAATTTAAGTATGGCATGGATAGACTACAAAAAAAAGTTTTGATAGTATCCCACATGCATGAATGAAGGAGTGCTTACAGATATAAAAGATACATCAAACACTGATTAACTGCATTACAGTGACCATGAAACAGTGTCAAACCACTTTGCAGCTGAGCCATGATATAATAATTTTTTATCCCAAGGATGAAAATTCAAAGGGGGGTATTCTAGGCTGACTCTGTCACCGCCACTCTTTTGTCTTGGCCTTAACCTATTAAGCTGTCTACCTAACAGATTAGATCATGGTTACAGTTTGGCTCCCAGAAAACAGCAGTGTAAAGATTTCTCAACTTCTTTTTGCTGATGATTTGAAACTGCATAGGTTATCAAATGAGGAGCTGAAAGCACAACTGGAAATGGTCAAAACTTTCTCAGATGATCCTGATAAATGTGCAAAACCAACATTTAATGCAAGAAAGCTGCAGTACCAAGAAAATATCAGTCAAGGACACTAATGCGATACAAAGGAACTTGAGCAAGAGGGAGTTTATAAATATTTGGGAACTGATGAAGGATCAACAATACATGAACAAATGAACAAAACTTAGTAAGGGCTATTTTAGAAGACTGAAATTAATACGGAAAACAGCCCTGACATCTAGGAACAAAGTCTAATGTTGTGTCTTTCGGCTTTTCCCAGTTAGGGGTTGCCACAGCGGAACTCCGGTCCGCTAATGATTGGCAGTAGATTTTTACGTGTCAAGTTGCCAGCCCTGACGCACAACCTTCAACGAAGGTATGCCCATTCATGCATGTCTCCACAAAGAAGATGCTCTAGCTGAGAATCGAACAGGACAACGTCTTTACTGTGAGACGACAACACTACCGCAGCACCACCAAAGTCTAATATATAACACAATTTACTCTTCCTGCTCTTACTTACTGTTTTGGGGTGACAGGCTGGCCCCAAAAGGTACTGGATCAGGTGGAGAAGAAAAATGCTTCACATTTATCAAATGATGTACAATAATCACTGTATACCAAGATTATACATTCTTCATTCTAAAGAAGTATACGCCTCCTCAAAATTAATTACATTTATAGATCTGCAATCATACGACTGCATACATATCTGCTGACCTCACCAGATCCAAACATGGTGAAAGTTTTAAAACATGCAGTGGACAAGTCTAAGATGACGTCCCTGTTTAGTTTAGCAGAAACATATCAGTGTCAAGTGGAATAGAAATAAAACCAGAAGTAGACAAAAATCAGGCAGCAACTGAATGTGTCAAGAAACAAAAAAAAAAGAATATAAGGATCAGGTGAGAAGGCAAGAAATATGGAAAAAGCATAAACTTATTGCAAGTGCAGAAAACTTCTGGAACAACCTCATGTCGATCAGGATATGATGCAGAAATAGTTAAGGAGAGGTGAATTTAAACTAAAAGTCAAAAAGTTAATATTAGCAGCCCAGGACAGTAGTACGTACATGTTGGTTTACAAAGTCCATTGAACACGTGGGAGAAACAGACAAATGCAGGTTCTGTAAAGCAGAATTGAAATCATTTGCAAATCTTGCTGCTGGATGTAATACACTAATGATAGCGAGCCTGTATACTGAAGGCATAATAATGTGCCAAGACTGTTGCATTGGGGATTGTGCAAACATTACAATACTGAAGTAGCTGAAAAGCATAGTTACCATGAGCCACAAAACATTATAGAGAGAATGATGACACATGGGATCACCTCTTACCAACAGCTCAAGAAATAGATGCAAGAAAACAGATATAGTAGTTCATGAAAAAAAGACAAAAGTAACATTGATCATTGAAATTACTACACCTAGTAATTACACGTTCTTGCATACAGAAAGACACAAAGTTATAAAATAACCGGGATTTACAGGCAGAAATGAGGGCAGTGTGGAAGACGGATACCCGGATAATTCCAACAGTAGGAGAAACGGGTCTTATAAAAAAAAAGAATTTACAGTAGTAATGTGATATGCTACTGATACCTGTAACTCTTTATGAATTGCAGGAGGGGTCAGTTCTGGGCACATTGCAGGTGCTGTGAAGAGCACCTTTGGCTATCATTAAAGATTGAAATAATACTGATTTCATGAACTTTAATCATACTTTGACTTAGGAATAAGGTCCCTTCTTGTCTTGGTATTAGAAATCTAAAAAACTTGGAGAAATACCAACAATACCATGCAATTGATGTTCTGAAACATCAGTCATTTGGTCTCTGTCTTCTGGAGTTCAGTGTTTTAGAATGTTAATTATATGACATTAACTCATATATAAAATTAGTTTTCATCTGCTTAACCAATCAACCTTCGCATAGTCAATTACATTCGACTGCACACTCACACCTATATACTGCTGTTGTCTGTTCTTATGTGACTATAATATGCCCAGAACACCACTTTCCAATCCAAAATCTACTGTTCATCTATGTATACCCAATGCACAATACCACTCATGTAGTAACAGCCAATGTTCCTTTTGTGATTGTTCATTGCAAGAGAAAATAGAAAACTTGAATCACTCACTCCCCTTGATAAATTGCTCAAATAACTGCATTTATGTGAGGGAGGGCTTCAACCCCACATCCCTAAAAGTGGGAACTTTGTCTCCATGCCCCCTTGCGTACATATACTAACTCCAAAGTTGGACAATGCTGATGACTGTGAAATATGTACATATTCCATTGTAGTTGGCCATATCTGGACTGGCACTTGCTGAAGATGATTAAATGCACAGTCATCTAACAGTTGCACTTGATACAGCGGTCAGCTAAATGCAGAGATGACAGAATGCAGGAAAATCATGTGCTCACGCATGTGTGCGCGTGCACGCACACACACACACACACACACACACACACACACACACACACACACACACACACACACAAACACATACGTATATATAGATAAAGAGAAAGAAAATAAAACTGAAGTGTTTAGTGCAGCAGAGGCAGATATTTTTGCTCTGTGTTAGCTTTTGTGTAGCCTGCAGTTCCTATGTTATGTTGCCCTTTAATACACTGACAGAGAGTAGTAGGAATCCTGAATAAATAGTATAATCTGAGCTTATCCTGTGAGATGCAAAGGTAGAGTTGGGATACCCATTGTACAAATGGGTCAGATTATGTCGTGGTGAGAGAATACCAAAGAATCATTCCCTGTGGCTTTGCTGCAGAAAAAAATAGCAACTGCTGGGGGTTGTTTGGGAATTGTGAGAGGCCTATGAAAAAAGCTGTAATCTGTTTTTTTTAAAAAAGGTAGAACTCTGTGTTTTTGCTATTGGTTTATAAATTGTCTGCAGTCTTACACAATTGATATTGGAGTAACCGTTTTATCTCAATTTGCCTCAGCAGAAAGACCATAAAGATTTAAAAAGATTTCTCACATTCTTGTTCAGTCTAGAATGTATAGTGCAGAACCTTGTCTCTGCAAACTGTGTGCTGCATATCTCTTGATGACTGCCTCTACACTTTAATAAGAGGACATTTCTTTTAGAGACTCAGAGAAGAAAACAGAGCCTTGAAAATAACTGTTTATTTTGTGTATAAAAGACTGCATAACAGCATGTTTTGCTTTTGCTTCTGTGAATGAAGTAACTTCGAATTTTCTTTAACTTTTGGCTGTTTGTGCTCCAGCAAAATTTCTATTTGCTATTAAAGAAATGTTGGCTTATGTTTTGCTTAAGAAATGAAGGGAAATGTGTCACATTTGGAGGAGATGCTAGGGAAATAAAAGACTGTCGCAGAAGATACCTACCCCTCAAGAATATTAACTCTGAACCTTGCAGGCCTTTGAGAACAACAGTAAAAAATAAAGGATAAGGACAAAGTAGCTGTATTGCAAAGTGTTGCTACAAAACAAGAAGCAGAAAAAAGCGCTGGCCTTAAACTTTACAAAAAGCTTTTCCACAATGCTTAACCACACCAGAAATGTGGAAGAAACAACAAAAATCCAGCTAAAACTCCACAGATTTATTACAGACAGTTAAGCGCTTTCGTCCCCAAGTAGGACTTTTTCAGAACTACAATTATTAAAACACAAACCATTTAAATACACCTCAGACTAATCATGTGACATCCAATGAACCAATCAGTTTAATAAAACCCTTAAGATTGTGTGCATAGAATCTAGTGCTTAAACTAAAATACAAATACATAAAACAGCATAAGAACAGATGTGTATGACCCTGAATGATATATGGATTCATATTAGAACAGCCCTATAATTTATTAGATATTAAATATATGTTGACATAACACCAGTTTTAAATATATATATATATATATATATATATATATATATATATATATATATATATATATATATATATATATACTGTATATCTATTCTAAAAAAAACTACTAAATGTGTAAACTTTTTAACTTTTCAGTTGGATAGGCCCATTTAATAAACATCTCCAACAATTTGTCACACACCACCAAAAATACAGAATCATCTGAAAACATTCTGGCAAGCCTTACTAGCTGGCCTTTGACCACAGCTTTTTTCTGAAAGTTTGGGTGCCAGCTATTGTCATGGAGGTAACTGTTGGAGATAGTTGACTTCCTATGGATGTTAGAAATAAAACGTCAATTCACATAATCTTTAGACAACATCATACCCAAAAAAAGAAAAATTTAAAAAGGAGGTGTAAACATTAATATACTCCAAAAATTCACTCAATTTCTCCGCAGTGTCAGTCCAAACAATAAAGATATCACCTCAAAATGCACAATCTCGAGGCACTCCTAAAAATGGAGAACATCGATATCTGTGCAGTAACTGAGACCTGGTTCAAGGCTCCAGAGAGCACCCCTGCAATACCAGCCTATAACTCTTACCACACTTTTCAGCCACCAAACCAGGATCGAAACACTAAAGGTGGAGGAGTGTCCATATTCACACCACCAGGCTAGTTGCCCAACACAATGCATCTGAAATTTTCCAGGTGCAACTAACGCTAGGTAAGACTGCAATCCAAATTGTAGCTTGCTACAGATCCCCCACCATGCCCCAAGATTCTCACTACACCTTTCTAACCATATTGGAAAATATTAAGATACAACCAAACACCCTAATACTGGGTGATTTCAACTACCCTGCCATTAACTAGGAAAACTACTTGTGTACCAACACCTTTGCCCAACGGTTCTTGAAATTCATAAATTCCAATGCCCTGAATCAACTAATCCATAGTCCCACCAGGGGCTCCAATATCCTAGACCTGGTAATTATCAACATGGGAAATCAGTACTCCACACCTATGGCAACCCCCTCGTTGGTCAGGTCTGACCATAAGCTAATCACCCTTAACATCCACATCCCACCCCCACTACCCAGTAAGGAAACCTGCATAAAAAACTTCTCCAAAGCCAACTTCATGCTTCTCAAGTCAGAAGTGACAAACTTCATGACACCCATGCAGATTGAAACTGAAAGTTCGACTGCTGAGTCCTACACTAAGACACTGTACGAGCACATCCACTCATGCATGAATCATGCCATCCCAAATAGAACCAAGATACTCTCCTCCAAAAAAGGAAGCCAATCTGGTGGTCCCCTACCATAAACAAACTTTACAACAAAAGGATGAAACTGTTGCAGAAAAGAGGAAAATCCCATGATGCAAAAAATTCTCTTACCAGCCTCAGTAAGAAGCTGAGATCCCTCGTAAAATCCTCCAAAGCTAGTTACGAAAATAAAATTGCCAAAGATTCCAAAGACAACCACAAGGCATTCTATAACTATGTCAGGAATCTAAATGGCAATGCTCAGATCTGCTCTGAGCTACAACAGAATGGCATTAAATATACTGATCCCAAGGATATTGCCAATATCCTGGCCAATCAATTCAGTGCCAACTTCACCCCACCTCTCACTCCCTAAACAACCCATCTCAATACCAGAAGATTACCAAATTCCAGTAATAACAGCCGCACAGGTAAAAAACGCACTCTCCAAAGCTAAGAATACAGCATCCATGGGACCAGATGACATCCCGGGCTGTGTACTACATGAACTACAAAATGAACTGGCATCTCACCTAAGTGTCATGTTTAATCATACCCTCACTTCAGGTTTTGTGCCCACTGAGTGGCGCACAGCTGCAGTTATCCCACTCCACAAGGGGGATCCACCTTGGATCCCGGGAACTACTGCCCCATCAGTTTGACAAGCCTGATCTGCAAGGCCATGGAACATATTATCATGGAACTTATAAACAAAGATATTGGCAACCTTCAAACACTGGACCCCACCCAGTTTGGGTTTGTGAAGGGCTGATCTTGTCTCCTGAACCTGATTGACTTCTTTGAATCAGTCTTCAGAGCCATAGATGAGGGTAAGGCAGTCCACACAGTCTATCTGGACCTCGCCAAGGTCTTTGACACCATCCCCCACTCTGGAATCATAGATAAACTTACTAAGCTGGGCATTAATCTCTACGTCACTCGATGGGTTGCCAATTGGCTTACTGACAGAACCCACACTGTAAAAGTAGCTGACTCAAAATCCAGCTCCAGACAAGTGACAAGTGGAGTATCTCAGGGTTCAGTCCTGGGACTGCTCTTGTTTGGCATCTACTTCTCTGAAGTACAGGCCAACACTAAGGGACTCTGGCTAACAAAGTTCGCAGATGACTGCAAACTGGGAGCCATTATTGAATCCCCAAATGATGTGGATACTCTACAAAAGGGCCTTACAGAAACAGATGCTTGGTGCCAGAGCCATGGGCTCAAGCTCAATGCCAAGAAATGTATAGTTATCCCCTTTGGGAAAAAACATGTACTCGTGAATTACCACATATGTGGCAGTACACTAAACACCAAAAGTGTGATAAGAGACTTAGGGACACAGGTGGACAATAGTCTCACCTTCAATAACCACATCACCACAACAGTCAGGTAATCCTTCTATGTGGCACACCTCATCACTAAGGGCTTTTCATCCAGAAAAAAAGAGGTCATTGTCCCACTGTACTCATCCCTCATTAGATCCATTATAGAATACAACACCCCATTTGGTATGTACCTCTCAAGACATCTGCAACAATTGGAAAGGTCGTAGAAATACCTCACTAAAAGAATCACAGGCCTAAAGCAGATGCCCTATGTTGACCGCCTTAATAAACTCCAGCTATACTCTGTCACATATCGTCTACTCAGAGGCAATCTCTGCTTAACATACAAGGCCATGTCAAACCCAGAGCTGTTGGACATGCTACACTTAAAGATATCCCAATCCCTCAGAGCCACACACTCCAGGGATCTAAACCTTGTCATCACAATAAACAAAACATGCTGGAGGGATAGGTTCCTGACCCAGAGACTCCCCAGACTCTGGAATAGACTGCCCATATATGTCAAGCAGAGCGCCTCCTTGGCCCTCTTCAAAAGGAACCCTGGACGAATGGATGGGAGAAAGGAAATTCACCCCGAGGATCATGTCAGTCGCCCTGCTAGACAGGTGTCCAGGGAAGTAAATAGTGTGAGAAGAAATAGCCAGGGAATTGTTATGGCTAGGCTTGTATAGGCCCTAGGGCTGATAGCCTAGTACCACCCTATGAACCTATAAAAAAATGGGTATAATGGTATAATATCTCCAACAAATTTTGTAGGGGGTGTTAAAACAGGTAATTCCATTCCCCAATTAGCCATCACTAAATTAGCAAAACTGGGGGCACAAGCTGCCCCCATAGCCACTTCATTAAGCTGTTTAAACAACTGACCCTCAAAAAATAAAAAAATTGTTAGATAGTACCAAGTCCATTAAGGTCATAGCTACATTGACTCTATCAAAATCTAACACTTCAATATCAAACAAAATTTCTTCCAACCACATGAGGACCTCATGGTGGTGGATAACAGAATAAAAGTTGTGTACATCAATAGTTACAAGATAACAGTCTGCACTAAACTCAATATTAGCAATTTTGCTCAAAAAGTCCCAAGAATCCCAACGTATATATGGCCAACTTGGACACAGAGTCTTTAAGTAGATTGTCCAAGAATTTAGCTATGTAGTGTGTTCTTACTTCTATTAGCATCCACGATTGGTCTCAAAGGTAGATCAGTTAGACACTTATGAATTTTAGGTATACCATAAATTCCTGTTACCACTGGCCATTTATTCTCCATAAACTCATATTCTTCAATAGTTTAAAAAGAAAACGATGAGTGCACCATGGGCTGCAAAGTGACTTCCAATAAATATCACCGAAAGCTTCGTAGGAAAACCAATAGTTCACGTTTATTGTAAAAACAAACAAACAAAAAAACTGCAGTAAAATGAGCGCTTTCGCGTTGCACATCAACACTTCATCAGACATGAATGCAGTAAAAACCACCCCACCCTAAATGCTAAAAACTTCATGACATCACAACATTCATTAGTGCAAACAGCCAAACGATGCAGAGCATTAAAACCCAACATTAATTGAAAATAAGAGATTAAACTTAATGTTTAAGGGATCTAGATGTTAAAAAAGGCTTACTGGAGAACCTATCATTAAGCCCAAACCTGTGGGCTTGTAGTTTCATGATCCATTTGCCTTCTCTTTCTTCTGTTCTGTTTTTAAAGTTGCCCAACCTGCTGTTTTTAGCAACCAACTCTAGAACTTGAAATTTAAAATTGTGTGTAGTGCCAAGCTCCACTACATGTTTCGCTAGAGCATTCGTGATGTTACCTCTTGTGATGGCATAAATGTGCTCTCTAACACGCTCTCGTAGCGACCTAGTCGTCATGCCAATGTAGAATTTCTGGCATAGTTGACACTCAGCTACATATATTAAGTTCACAGATCTACAAGTGGCATAGTGTTTGAACAAATACCTCTTATTAGTAACAGGATGTATGAAACTATCAGAGGTAGAAATATATTTGCACTGATTACAAGTATGACAGGGAAATGTGCCTATTTTGTGAAACAATTGTGTATTAGAATGGCTCCTATCGTAGCATAATAACCTATTGAGTGAGGACATATTCCTATAAGCCACTCTAGGTCTTACATCAATTAATGATCTGATTCTCTCATCGATCATTAAGATGCCCCAATGTTTATTAAGGACATCCAGGATATGGTTATTCCTATTAGTGTATGGAATGACAATCCTGTTAACATTATCACCTTTTCTACATACAGAATGTTGTGGATGACCATTTGATCTATTGATCAAGGGAGCTCCTTCATGTGATCTACGACGGTCACCCATTGAAATAGCATCATACACATGCTTCTTCTCATAACCCCTAGATAAAAAGTTTTTAGCCAAATTCTCTTTGTGTTTAAGGTATGCTGCTGGTTGTGATGTTAACTTAGATACTCTAACTGTTTGGTTGGTAATAATATTCCTATGTATATGCTTCGGATGCATGCTCTCCCGGTGTAGTAAATTATTTCTCCAACAGGCCTTCCTGTAGAGTTCAGTATCAAATCCATGAGAACCCTTAATGACCTTAACATCAAGGAAATCAATGTTATCAGGGGAATAAGTGCATTCAAAACTGAGAAAATCAGTAGTGTTATTGAGATATGACACAAAGGCCAAAAGCTGTTCAACGGTTCCTCTCCACAAGAGAAACACGTCATCTACAAATCTGTTGTAAAATTTTATGTAATCAATGTATTTAGAATTTTTATTCAAGACAAATAGACTCTCCCAGTGTGCCAACACCAAGTTGGCATAGACGTTGGCACACGGGGTTCCCATTGCCACACCCTTGGTTTGCAGGAAATATTTATCCTTGTAGCAAAGGACATTATTGTGAAGGACAATCTCAAGGAGTGACAAATGTCTATGTATCATATGTCCAGATAAATTGTTGTTCACTAACATAGTTCTAACAAAATCCATGCCCGTAGCATTGGGAATGGATGTAAAAAGGGACTTCACATCTAAAGTCACTAACAAGTCATCCCTGTTGAAGGAAGACGAGCGGCTATATATTGCCAGATTATCAAGAAAGTTGGTGGTGTCTCTTAGAACATGTTGAACCTCAGTAAGAACAGGTTTTAATACCTTGTCAAGGTATATGGAAGATGGTTCAGTCAACCAACTGCGACTAGATACTATGGGTCGCATGGGTGGATCCAATTCATTTTTATGAATTTTAGGTAGGCCCCTGAATGAGGGAACCAAAGGGTTGTCAATTACAAAATAGGTATATAAATCCCTATCAATAATGTCTGTCAGCAACAAATCATATAAACTGGCATGTACACCTTTAATCAAGTCATTAAGATTGTAATTGGATATTGGTAAATATGTTCCATCATCAGAAAGCATGGTCTCCATTTTGCTAGAATAGTGGGAACTATCCATGACGACAATGGCGCCGCCTTTATCGGCTTGTCTAATGATAATAGCCTCATTGTTTCTTAAATTATCAAGGGCTTTTTTCTCATTAATTGTTAAATTAAAAAAATGGCATTTAGCATTCTTATTATTGTATAACTCAAATAAATCCCTTTCAACTGCCTGTTCGAAAGCATCTAACAATGGATGTTGCTGGGGAATAAATGCAGATGGTTTCTTGAATAGTGTAAATTTATCATTAACAACACCTTCATTTTGCCCATAAAGCATCTTCAAGGCTATATTTCTAATAAATAATTTGACATCCACAATGATGTCAGTAATGTCATTGCAGCTTGATGGGATAATACCCAGCCCTTTATTCAGAACAGATAACTCATTGACATCTAAAATGTAGTTTGAGATATTAACTACTAAACTGTCAGTCATTGCAAAATCATTAGAAAAGTCAATCAAGTCTTTACTCTCGATACCTTCTTGGTGAACGTAGAATTGTCCTCTGTGCTCTTCCTCTTGGTTGCTCTGCCCTGTGGCGACCAAGTTCTTTTTTCGAATTGTCTGAAGGGTAGGGAAAAAGAAGGCGAACCATCCCCTAGAGCAAACAACTCGTCTTCAGTTTGAATAACAAAAGAGTCTATGGGAAGCTGTTTCTTTCGCACGTCATGGTTCTTAGTGTTAGGAGTGTCCGTAGCTGCAGCAATGGCAGTGTCAGTGTTGCGACCGACATGAACCTGTGCTTCCACAACTAACAAGTTCGAATGAGGAGCCACTGAAGAGCTTTGCACATCGGTGACTGTAATATCATTATGATCGGCTCCTGTGGCGCCTTGAGACGACGTCATCACAGTGGAAACTCCAGTACCGACTTCACGGTGTTTATCCAGAGTCCTAAAGGACTTAGTGGATTGATCAGTTCGAGGATGAGTACTTTCCTTGGGCCATGAAAACACCTCAGACTTGCTAAAGTCAAGAAAGTCTCTTTCGAGCTTTCTTTTCTTGTCTTGAAGGCATTTAATATCCAAGGAAGATGTCATGTGCTTTAAGTCATTGAATAAAGTATCCAGGTGATCAGCATGTAACAACCTGGATAAGTCATCTTGTAAAACTTTAATGTCTTCTTTTAAATCACCAACAATCTTGTCATAGTGCTCAATTAAAATATGAATATAAGAAAAGCTAGTTTCTAAGTTGAGCTTCTGCCATCGGGCTAAGAGTTCAGGATTGGAATCGCTGAACGTCGGCATCTTAAGGACTCTTAAGCCCCTTGGCACTAATCTAAACTTAACACAAGCTTCCATGTGCAGTTTCTGCCACTGCACATTACGAAGTTTATGAAGCTTAGTCTCTAGCTTCCTAGTTGTTAAAGTAACTTCCATGTTGTTTCTAAAAACTTGCGCCGCATTGCCGGCTTTGTTGAAGTCCGAAGAGGTTAATTTGAGTAATGGGTTGACCTCAATGTCAACGATGCCATCAAGATTAAAAGATCTCTCTCTTCCAGAAATTTGCATATGTTCAGTGGGTTTAGCGGCCATGTCCTGGCGGAAAAGTAATCACAAAAATAACAGCAAAAAAAACAAATACCGCCAGGTAAAGCACTCTCATCAACAGTCCAATAGTTTAAAAAGAAAACGATGAGTGCACCATGGGCTGCAAAGTGACTTCCAATAAATATCACCGAAAGCTTCGTAGGAAAACCAATAGTTCACGTTTATTGTAAAAACAAACAAACAAAAAAACTGCAGTAAAATGAGCGCTTTCGCGTTGCACATCAACACTTCATCAGACATGAATGCAGTAAAAACCACCCCACCCTAAATGCTAAAAACTTCATGACATCACAACATTCATTAGTGCAAACAGCCAAACGATGCAGAGCATTAAAACCCAACATTAATTGAAAATAAGAGATTAAACTTAATGTTTAAGGGATCTAGATGTTAAAAAAGGCTTAATGGAGAACCTATCATTAAGCCCAAACCTGTGGGCTTGTAGTTTCATGATCCATTTGCCTTCTCTTTCTTCTGTTCTGTTTTTAAAGTTGCCCAACCTGCTGTTTTTAGCAACCAACTCTAGAACTTGAAATTTAAAATTGTGTGTAGTGCCAAGCTCCACTACGTGTTTCGTTAGAGCATTCGTGATGTTACCTCTTGTGATGGCATAAATGTGCTCTCTAACACGCTCTCGTAGCGACCTAGTCATCATGCCAATGTTTATTTATGTATGTATTAACATATCATACAAGCACATATCAATTTTAGCATAGGCAATGCTGAGTTCATTCTTGGAAACTTCAGCATAGGTGTCACTAAATAAGACTGTTCATTCTGTAAACATAATCATTAGTATTCATACCTACAAGTCCACCACCTTTTTCAGGCTTCATATATCTCACACTTTTGTCAGAAGTCAACTCTTTAAGTAGACATTGCTCCTGAGATGTTAAGTGGAAGGTCTTCCTGCCAGTGTGTGCTGGGAGAATAGTTTACATATATCCCTTTCACACAGTTTTTCAAGCAAACTTAGGTTGCTGTTTAGTGGTGGATTAAAGTGACTAGATTTCCTTAACACACTGTTCTCCCGTTACAGAAATTGTAATTTGTGCTAGAATTGCCAAACCACAATGCTAGATTCAGCTTTCTTGTGAACAGTTTTAGGTCTAAAATAACTTCGGCCACATCAGATTTCTTTTTTTTTTTTCAAAAAACTTTTTTATTGAATTTTTAACAAGACAGAACTATAACAACAACAACAAAATTAGAATACATATGAAAAATGAAACATTAGGAGATATTTATGAAGATACAATTTTGTAAAATGAATGTTTTGTCTCAATGCAGTTTGAGAATATACACTTAACTATTTACATCATATACAAATGTTAACCAAAGAATATATCAAGGTAAGTATTAATCTAAAATAAAAATAAGTATAAGAATATAAATGAGACTGAGGTCTACAAATCCCTAAAAGAAGGTGGCCATCTATACGCTATTAATAATATGTAACACCTTTTCTATAGCTTTGCTAATAAATGTTAACTTCTTGGGACTTTGCACTATCATTTTCTACTGATGTATGTATGGACCAAAATTTTAAAATTATTCCAATTCAATTTGGTACGATCCAACCAATTTTGAGTGATATATAATTTCATAAGTGAACATATGTATATTAACACTTGCATGTCCAATTTAGAGATAAATATTTGGTAAGTGTAGTAATGCAGTCTCCCAAGATAAGGTGGATTTATGATATCCCATTTTCTGTAAACGAACTTTTAGGGAGGTCCAAAGTTTGTGTGAATGATGACAAGACCAAAAAATGTGTAAAAGATCTGCATTAGGATGTGAACAACAAGAACATGAGGGCGATTTATTAGGATCAAATTTGTTAAGTTTAGAAGGAGTAAAATATGCGTTATTGTTAATCATTAGTTGAGTGTAGAAGAGTTTTTTGAAGGGTGAGTATTCTAATGTATTTTTGATAGCTGAGAGTTTCTGATTTATAGATATGTGAGAGTTGTGTTTGTCCCAATAAGTAGAAAAGAGACATACTGCATTATGAATTATTTGATTTATAAGATTATAAGATTTAGATAACATTTTCTCTGGGAGCATGAGGACTTTTAAAAACACTTTATAGTTGTTGATATCGGTGCTATCTACATTGATGTGTAGAAATTTAGCATTAATAACATCTCTCAATTGACGTAGAATGGTTAGATAATTAATATTAACTTTGAGAATTTTGCGTATATTAGAGAGAGTTTCATTCTTGTATTGTATCAGATCCCAAACAGTGAGATCCTTAATCAGGGGAAAATTTGAAAGATTAAAAGAAATATTGTCTAAGCTAATATTAGGATTTAAATGGAGAGGTTGCATTAATTGAAATATATTTTCTAAATTTACAAGTTTTAACAGTTCTTGAAAAGCAATAATTTTTTGTTTTAAAGAGTTAGGAATTTTTAACTTATTCATGACACCTAATGAAAGGAAAGGAAGAGCTAGTGGATTGATGTTTTTGGTTAAAATATGTTGATACCATAATTTTGTCCAAATAGGATATTGACTATACTTCTCAGTCTTTATATTTAAGATAGTTAATAATTTATTGGCCGAGATAATCAAATAGTAAAGATGAAAATTGGGAAGACCAAGTCCTCCCCTATTTTTAGGTGAGATTAGCTTAATGTAAGAAATTCTTACTGATTTAGGAAACCATAAGAAGTTAGCCAGAGTTTTATTGATTTTTGAGAAAAAAGATTTTGGAATCAGCTGATCCACAGCATTGAATTGAAATAACAATCTGGGAAGAATATTCATTTTTATTATAGCTGCTTTTGATAAAAGTGATAGATTTAGCAGTTTCCATCTATTCAAGTCAAGTATAATCAATGACCACACTTTAGCTAGATTATTTTGAAATGTGGAGAGACCATTATGATTTATATGAATCCCTAAATATTTGAAATTCTGGACTATCCGGAAAGTGGAGTCAGGAAACAAATATGACTTGTGAGCAAGTGGATTTATGGGAAGAATATGTGTTTTTTGAGTGTTAATCTGATATCCAGAGACCTCTGAGAATTTTTCAATGGAACAAATTAGTTTAGAAAAATCTGAGCAGGGTGTTTGAAAATATAATATAAGATCGTCTGCAAAAGCGGACAAACAAACTTTAGTGTTAAAAATTCTAGGAATATTATGGAAGGTATTTTGTGTTATATATAATAATAGGGGTTCTATATATAAATTAAATAGGAAAGGAGATAATGGGCATCCTTGCTTTGTGCCATTAATGATCTTTATATTTTTGGATATTTTCCTATTGATGTAAAGAAAAGTATAAGAGTTTTTATATAGCATTTTAATAGAGTCTATGTAAGTAGATGGTATATTGAAACAAGACATAATGTGAAACAGAAAGTCCCAGTTAACCCTATCAAAAGCCTTAGCGGCGTCAAGAATTAATGCATACATAGGATTTGAGTTATTTTTGGTAAAGTGAATAAGAGCATCAATTGTCAAGGTATTATCCCATGAATGTCTATGTGACATAAAGCCCGCTTGTTCCGAAGAAATTAAAGATGATAAAACATTTTTTAGTCTAAAAGCAAGTAAAGAAGCTAAAATTTTAATATCAATGTTAATCAGGGAAATAGGCCTATAATTATTAGGATCAGTTTTTTCTTTGTCTCTTTTCAAAATTAAAATGGTTTTTGAGGTATTCCAATACAAATCAGATATACCATGAATCATTATATAATTAAAAATTTCAAAGAGAAGGGGTGAAAGCTCAGATGAGTAAATTTTAAAAAATTTGGGTGTGAAGCCATCTGGTCCCGGTGATTTACTGGTCTTAAGTCTACTAATAGCTTCCGATATTTCTTTAATAGTCAATGGGGCAGAGAGTGTGTTTTTTTGTCGATCATTTAATCTAGGAAATTTAATAGAAGACGCGAAGTTCACTATATGTTGTTTACCCCTAGGATTATTTTCCTTTGAGTATATCTCTGAGAACAATGATGTAAAAAGCTGCAAAATTTCCTGATCAGTGTTGTAACTCTTGTTATTATATTTTAGTGACGAAATTCTAGGAAGAGATTGATTACCTTTTATTATTCTGGCTAACACTTTAGAAGGAACCTGTGCCCATTCAGAGTATGTAGCTAATAACCTTTGCTCTGAAATGGTAAGGTTATGTTGATGTAGAAGCAATAATTCTTTTGGGAACTCAATAATATTTCATATGTAGAGGAGTCGGGACATGTTCTATATTGATTTTCCAAATTTTGAATTTTTGATTTTAATTGTAATTCTTTATTTCTATATTGTTTTTTAAAATATGATGCTTTGTTAATTAATATACCTCTAAGAGTTGCCTTGCATGCTGCCCATTGTATATCTAAAGGGATATCTGTTGTGACTAAATTAAGATATGTTTCTTTTATTGTTTCAGTTATTAATTTATGTGTATTTTCATTTGAAAGTAAATTATTATTCAATGTCCAACTATTATATGAGAACACATCAGATTTCTTAGCTGGAACATAATTCAGTCCCTTAGAAAGCACATCAGCATGAGAGGTAAACAAAGGTTGGCAGAATAATTATAAATAGTGAAGTCATTGTCAGTATTCAGTACTTTACAGGGGAGGTTCACTGAATGAACTACAACTGATTCTGCGTCAGTATTAAGTACATTAGTGGAAAAACTCACTGAACTAACCACAAACAAATCCATTTCAAAATTACAATTGCTTACCAGTTCTTCCTGTGGCAGTTCTTTTTCCCCGTGAAGTGTTTTGGCTTTGCTCCCTGCTTTTGGTAAATTTCTTCACTCATCACCTGTTTTTAGCATTCTGAGCTTGTTTAACCTGAATTCTTTCAGATCTCCTGAGTTCATCCTGCCCAGCAGACTACACTGCTTCTGAGGGTAGATTTGTAACTTCTGCTTCTGTTCCTCCATAATCCCACCCAGTTGGCCATTGCCATGACACCTTAGCCTTGAAACCTTCATAATTAGTTGGGTCTGGATAGGTACGCCCTTCAGAGTAAGCTGCCAAATCCCTCTGAAACTTTTTTCTCTCTCTGTCCAGAATACGATCACAAATCTTGCCTACTTTGTGAAAAATGTTCACATAATTAGTCTCATCCTGTTCAAATAAAACATTTTTGCTTAGCTTACCATTTAGCATATCCAATTCAGCAGACAATTCCACTAAAATATAATCATTTTGCCTGACTATAAGATCCATAACTTCACACCTGGCTCTGTTAAAAAGATCTGGTTCATTGGATGTCACATGATTACTTTGAGATGTATTTAAATGGTTTGTGTTTTAATAATGGCAGTCCTGAAGAAGTCCCACTTGGGGACAAAAGTGCTTAACTGTCTGTAATACATCTGTGGAGTTTTATGTGGAGTTTTACTGTTTCTTCCACATTTCTGGTGTGGTTATTAGTTGGACTCATGTTCGTTTGATTTTTCCACAATGCTTGCCTTGATCAGACAGCAACAAGAGAACAATAGGACCTTGTTTCAATGTCCTGCCACCCATCAATGGACAAATAGAACTATGCAAGTCTTCCTCACTTGGAAAAAAAAATACCTTGGGGGGGTCTCTAAGAGGCCCAATATAGAAGTATAGAAGTGTTATAAAAGAAGACTGGAGAGTAGAAAAGAGCCACAACAGCCCTACTAAAGAATGTTAGACCCCAGATTGGACATAGAAGTTTCAGTCAGAAAGGTCCCAACCACCGTGAGTCACATCTTATAACAGCCAGTGATTTGATTTCAGGAGATGAAGCTCATTGACAGTGTTGATTCATTCCTGGTTAACTTCATGTGGATGGTCAACCATGTATACTTTCTTACTAGTGAGTGGACAAGGCTGACTGCATCTTTGTTTTTGGAAGCAAAATAAGCCAACTTTGACCTATAATTAACAGAAGCCAACAACTAATAGGAGTTAAAGTATGTGAATTGTACTGGGATCACCTCAGTTGTCTAAGCCTAGTGATTCCATTCATGTATCAACATCCCAGAGAAGCCAATGAAGTTATGGTTGTTTGGCCTGATATATCTTGTCCATAAATATCTACAACCAAAAGAAATCACTACATCCAAGGTAATTATGGGTCACTGTTTTGTAGTTTATACCTTCCTCAACTAATCTTTATTCAGGCTAAGAAACTCAGCCACAGTAGAGCACAGGAATAGACTTGAATGAGAGTGGTGTGTGGGGATGACTGAGTTGTCACAGTGCACATCAGAAATACTTCCTGGGATGGACAATTCACAAAAATCAAGTAAGTCTGTGAAGATGAATAGTTGCCTGCCTTCAAAACCAGATTAATGAATGGAAATGAGCCACAAAATTAACTAGATAAACTGAAATATTATTAATGTTATCAGTTTGGACAAATAGCCAGAAACTGTACTGTGACCGTAGAAACAACCCATTCTGATATGTGTAGCTATAAGGAAAGACAGTGAATGTGCACACATTGTAGAATCAGCCTTTGTTAACTTCAATCCTTTAAATATTCAGACGTGCTGTATGTGTGTGGGGGGTTGTAAGCCTCTATAGATCTTACTTGATTCAGGTAGCCTGGTAACCCTGGTAAAAGAAACTTTAGTTCCTACTACAAAGGAAAACTTAGTTAGATAGTTAGTTAGTGCAAGATGACAGACTTACTCTACAGCTGAAGTAGTCCTTAATACTTTAGCACAGTAAAGTAGTAGGTAGGGGTAATGCCCCACTGGCTCGTGATGTGATATTGGAAAGAGATTTTCCACAGATTGTAGACATATAGTCATGTAAAGTCTCAGACAGAATACAGAAGGTAGAGAAAGTTGTGAAGAAAGTATACCCCTTTCAGAAATGGACCTAGAGTAGATTCAGGAGCGTACTGGCTCAAAAACCATCCTGCCTATTCTATGGCGGAAGGATACTAATCTAACAGAAGCCAGGTCGAAGGTTACTGGATGAAGCAGAGAGCTAAAAAACTTAAACATAAGTAGACCTTTAAAAAGGCACATTATGAAGATCTCGCACTAATGGATGTCAGAAATAGCATACAAGTGCTGAAGTGTGATACCGTTTCTGTACAATTACCTCCCTACTTATATTTCAAAACAGCAAGCTAACTTATTTGTAAGTTATATAAAACAAACTTGTAGGAAAAACCACTTTAATGACAAAGCAAAGCTTTCGGGCAGAACCCTTCTTCAATACTAATACAATCAAGTCTGCATACTAGAAGCTTATATACAGGTCTAAAGTCACATGATCAGCAGCCAATAATCATGTGATAAAAGAACATAAAATGCAAACACCATAATAAAACCTTATAAAATCATTTAATAATATTACATAATTTAGTTAAAATTGGTTTTAAACTAACTTTGCTATTAATTCCTGGAGATAAATCAGCAGCTAATCTCAGGATCCATTCGAATTCCTTAGTCTCCAGACGATTATTCAAATCTCCACCCCTGGCACTAGGGCAGATAAAATCAATAACTCTAAACTTAAATGAATGTTCAGGCCACAAACTTTAATGTGCTTATATAGTGCATTATTTTCACAACATCGTCTAATTTCAGAATTATGATCAATAACACGGTCTTTTAACTTATGAATAGTTTTACCTACATAGAACGAGGCACAGGATTTACATGTAGCCAAATAAATAACACCCGAAGTGTTACAAGTGGCTGAAATTTTGAAGTTAAACACTTGACCGGTGCTAGGATGTATGAACATATCACTACCATTACCAAACATCTGTACACAAGCAATGCAATTAAAACACTGAAAAGTGCCATGCTTAGTAGCTAAGGTCATAGACTTAGGTTTATGAAAATCTTTATAACACAATAAGCTTTTGATAGTCTTCATGTTTCTATAAGAAAAACACGGTTTATCACCCACAATAGCTTTCATTTCATCTGAGGCTAATAAAATTATCCAATTTCTTGATATAATTTGTTTAACTAGGTTAGTTCTTCTATTAAAAGTAGTAATATATCTAACCGAAGTGATTTCTCTATTACTATTGCTATTTTTCTTTAATGTAGTTGGCAAAATAGCCAACTCATCAGTAAAACTAAATTTGTAAGTTAGACAGAAACAGAGAGGGAGAGGAAATACTGCTAAACATCTTTTGGTATCTCAGCCTTTCTGTGGCACAGTTTTAAAGGTGGCACATAGCTACATCTTGAGAAGACAATTAGAACCTTTCCAGAACCCTTCACTTCTGCTTTTTTATCAGTCAGCAGTTTTGCAGCCATCAATATATTTTGTGTCTCTTGCCCTAAACATCAGAACAGCCCTTTGTAAAGGGTTCTATTGTCCATTGATGTCATTACCTATAACAGATGCAACATTCAGAATAATAATAATGGATTTGGTGGGACCTTTGGAAGGCATTCTAAGGGATGAAAAAAACATTCTGATGATTGTAGACTATACCACAGACTTTTCTGAGGCACTCCTATTCAACAGAGTCTTGGTAAAAGCTCTTCCCTGAGAATTGATGCCGCTGATCACACAACAGTGAATCCCCAATGAAATTTGACCAAACCAATGCGTAGATCAATGTGTGTGTATGTATCTTTAAGAAGCTATCCATGGGCTTGCACAAGTGTATAAATACTGAGCATGTGCGAGTCTGACTGCCATTTTGTAGTAAGCTGCTGAGATGTAAGCATGTATGTATGTATGTAAGCTCTGCCTGTTAACCAGCTTGTTTATATTTTATGATGCTGCTATCCATCCTGATGTGTTTCTTTGTATTAAAGCATCTAAACTAAATACCCCACCTGCTTGTCATCTATGTTAGAGAGGAACAAGCGACATGGTGTCAGAAGTGGCATGCCTAAAGAGACATGATGTTAAAGAAAGCATGGCCAAAACGACTTGTTGCCAGAAAGAGTTCCAGTTTCTTCCACTTAAGTCTGAGAGGTACCTGGTTGGCATTAAAGGAATATAATGGAAAGAAGCATCCCTACTGCAGGCATAATTTGCAAAACAGGTCAGAAATGAATTTCAGATATTAAAACTTGCTCAAAACTATTTCTTATTTGCAAGATATGAAACGAGGCATACTGAACACTCTAAATGATATTTGAATAAAGTGATATGTCCGATATTGATAAAAAAATATTCAAATTACTATGGAAAATGTTTGAAATAAAGTCCGAATTGTATAAAATAAATAAAATAAGAGGAAACAGCTGTATTTTCACTAAACACATATTTTTTCTTATTAATTAAACATACCAGTGTTATCAGAAGTGTATAAGGTATTCACGTTTGAGTAGTATTACAGTAGTTATTTCACAAAATACAGCCATTACAGAGAGCATATTTCACAAAGTACAGTATTTTGAAGAGTTTATTGTGAATTCGAATATTATTACAAGCTCACAGCACAGTTTGTCCGTACATAATTACAAGGGCCATATTTTCATTGTGTTTGTGCATACTTTGTGGACATGGCAGATGGATTTTGAAAAGCCAGTGCACTTTAGTTTGACAATAATATTGCAGAGAACTGAAGAGTGTTTCATACAGGCTGCATTTTCTGATAAAGATGACCATACAGAGCAAACTGGCACCCCACCTAAGTACCATGTTCAATCATAGCCTCACCTCAGGCTTTGTGCCTGCTGAATGGCGCACAGCAACGGTTATCCCACTCCACAAAGGGGGAGCCACCACGACCCTGGGAACTACCACCCCATTAGCCTGATGAGCCTGGTCTGCAAGGCCATGGAACGTATCATCATGGAACTTATAAACAAAGACATTGGTAATCTCCAAACTCTGGATCCCACCCAGTTCGGGTTTGTAAAAGGCAGATCATGTCTCCTAAACCTGAGAGACTTCTTTGAAGCAGTCACCAAAGCCGTAGACAAGGGTAAGGTGGATCACACAGTCTATCTAGATCTTTCCAAGGCTTTCAACACCATCCCCCACTCTGGAATTATAGATAAACTCACTAAACTAGGTATAAATCCCTATGTCACAAGATGGGTTGCCAACTGGCTCACTGACAGAACCCACACTGTGAAAGTAGCAGACTCCAAATCCGACTTCAGACCAGTGACAAGTGGAGTACCACAGGGTTCAGTCCTGGGTCCTCTCCTGTTTCATATCTACTTCTCTGAAGTACAGGCTAACACAGAAGGTCTTTGGCTAATGAAGTTCGCAGATGACTGCAAACTAGGAGCCATAATTGAAACTCCTAACGATGTGGACATCCTACAAAAGGGCCTCACTGAAACAGATGCCTGGTGTCAAAGCCATGGCTTCAAGCTCAATGCCAAAAAGTGCATTGTCATCCCCTTTGGTAAAAACACTGTACCCATGAACTACAACATAGGAGGTAGTATACTTAACACCGAAAGTGTGATAAGAGACCTTGGGACACAGGTGGACAGTAGTCTCTCCTTTGATAATCACATCACCACAGTAGTCAGAAAATCCTTCTATGTGGCACACCTCATCACAAAAGGTTTCTCATCCAGAAAAAAAGAGGTCATTGTTCCCCTCTACTCATCACTCATTAGACCCATTATAGAGTACAACACCCATTTTGATATGTACCTCACAAGACATCTACAACAACTGGAAAGGCTGCAGAAATACCTCACAAAGAGGATTACCGGCCTCAAACAGATGCCCAATGCAGACCGTCTCATATCCGTTGCATATCACCTACTCAGAGGTGATCTCTGCCTAACATACAAAGCTATGTCAAACCCAGAGCTGTTGGACATGCTCCACTTAAAGAAATCCCAATCCCTCTGAGCTACACGCTCTAGGGACCTAAACCTTGTCACCACAATAAACAGAACATGCCAGAGGGATAGATTCCTGTCCCAGAGACTTCCCATACTCTGGAATAAACTACCTATCTATATCAGACAAAGCTCCTCATTAGCACTCTTCAAGAAAAATCTTGAGTGGCAAAAGCCAGGGTACCTTTTTGGCTGGGCTTGTATAGGCCCCAGGGCCGATAGCCTAGTACCTACCTATGAACCATACAAAGGCATCTATTTTGCTTAATTTAGCCGGGTCAGAAACCATTCAAAGGGAGCGTTCATTTGTGTATGCACCTGCTATCTATGCAGGAGTGGGGGAACCATCATATTGATATACAGGCTGAGTGAAGGGAGGACCCCTGAGTGCTTAAAATGTAAATTTAAAGAAATGTGTAACTTCCAGACAAATGTTACAATGGAAAGGCATTTATTTTACACAAGGGATCAAAAGCCTGGTGAAACATTTGCAGCATATACAACTGACTTGATGACTAGATTTGGTGATTTAAGGGATGAGTTGATAAAGGACAGACTTGTGTGTGATATTAAAGATGATGCTGTGAGAAAGATTTTGCTTTGTGACAGTGATTTAGCTTTGAATAAGGCCATTGAGATTTGTCAGATATATGAGCTCACAGAAAAGCGCACAAATATACTTACAAATGAGAACAGCTCTAGAAGGCACAGTGATAAAGCTCATGTTGATAGTATGCAGCAAGTGGTTAAAAGAAACAGGCTCAAGTACATGGCAGCAGCTGTAGCACCTGCAGCACCCACTGGTAAACCCCAGAGCTTTCCAGCAAATTCCAGTGTTCGCACAGTCTCAGTGAAGCATAAGAGTGAGTCAGCAAACTCAAAGCATGGGCCCCTACTGAGTTTCATTGCCAACTGTCATAATTGTGGTGGAAATCATGAATCTAAGGGAAAGATGTTTAACTTGTGGTCAGCAATGCCAAGAATGCAATAATGGAATAATTTCAAAAGGTTTTGTAAATCAAAAGGCCCACATTATTTTATTAAAAATGAACATTTTATGAAAAGAGTTGATCAGTTAGAGAGCTGCAACCATATTCTTAATGTTGATGGTGTGTCAGTGCTTCATGAAACAGTCAATGCAGTAGATTAAAGGGCAAAGAATGAAGTATTTTGTACTGTCTGGATAAATGGCAAACCCATAGAGCTCAAAGATGACACAGGTTCTAAGTGCAGTGTTATGTCAGCAGAAACATTTGCTAGAGTGTGTCATGGTGAAAGGCTTGATCTGGCAAAGTGTCAAAGCTTGTTGCTTATGGTGGTGAAGAAATTCAGACTGAAGGTTCAGTAGTGCTTTCATGTTACTCTGCTGGAAGATGTTACAACTTTTTATTCTGTGTGGTCAAGAGGTACGTCCAGTCATTATTAGGGCTCAGAGACAGTTTGAAAATGGGACTGCTTTCATTTAATAAGGAAATCCACCAAGTTAGCTTGAAAGACCACTACTCTGATTTTTCCCAGTGCATTTTTTCTACCTATGCTGATCTTTTCGTAGAAAAACTAGGAAAGCTACCAGTTGTGTACTTCATTAGTTAGATCCAGATGTCAGTCCAGTTATCAGGCTGGCTCAAAAAGTTCCAATAGCTAGGCAGGACAGAGTAAAAGATGACCTAGATAAAATGGTGTGACTAGGTGTGATTTGTCCAGTTGCAGAACCAACTGAGTGGGTATCTTCCATGGTGGAAGCTCCTAAGAAAAGCTCAGATTACATCAGAATATGTATTGATCCACAAGATTTGAGCAAAGCACTAAAAAAAACTCATCATCCAATGTGCACACTCGAATAAGTTGCAGCTCTTATGCCAAATGCCTTTTTTTCTGTCTTAGATGCAAGGACTTCCTTTTGGCAAATTCAGCTTGACAAGAAATCCTCATTGCTAACTATTTTCAGTGCTCTGTTTGGCAGGTACAGATTTTTGAGAATGCCATTTGGGATAAATTCTGCAAGTGAAGTCTTCTAATGTGCAATGGAACAACTTTTTTCTGGGCATCCTTTTGCTGTTATAGTAGATGGCATACTAGTAGGAGGTAAGGTGAAGCTGAGTGTTAGAAAAATATGTATTAATGTATATGTTTAGTGCTTATTAGAAGCTAAAAGGGTTAACACATTTCATTCTATTTTATGTACAGCTTAGTTTTGTGTGAAACTACATGATGCTTTTCAAACTGCAATATGCTTTCTGAAACTGCAAGATGCTCTCTGACCTAGTATTTGCTAGCACAGCAAAATTCATGTTTATGCCTTTTGGAAATTTACTGAGAAGCAGGTGATTATCTGCTAGGTCAGGAAAATAATGAATAGAACAATACTGTTTTCTATAATGTTACTGAACTTGAACAATCAGCTCTGTTCATGTTATGAGAACATGCACAGCTGCAGAAAAGATAGATACAGTTGAACAAAGACTGCTTGAAGAAATTAACTATAATCTGTACTTGCTTTGTGCTCGAATTAGCCATAGTACCTTGAATGGTAACATTGCATAGTGAGAAGTTGTATCTGACCGGTGATCATCAAGGCCACGTTGTTTTTCTTAGGAAGTTTTTTTTTTGTAAACTTGATATACCAGCAAAAAATCATGGACAAACAGCTGCTATGAAATAATATTGAAAGAACTTGTGATTTATTACGTCAGCTTAGTAGGCAATGTCTTGTAAGAAATGTATAAGAATGGCATCACTTCCTGATTCTAGTTAGAGAAACTCTGTATTAGCACGTTTTTGTCTCCTTGCTGCAAGATTAAAGTGCCTTAACCTGAACCTGCTGTGTGTTGATCTTTTTGAAGTTGTTTTTCCTTTGACAGATTGGTCCTTCGGACCGGAAACTCTCACTTCGCCTCAGGTCAGATGGGCCAGGTGGTATGAAACCGTACGGGGAAGAGACCACATCGGTTCTTCTGCTATGAAAGACCTCTGACTGAATTGTCATTCAAAAGAGGCCAGCCACTTTTCTGATCTGCGACTGGAGGACGAGTTAACGATTTTCCTTCGAACCAGGCAATCAATCACGGAGGTTTAGGTAAGGTGAGATTTATCTTTTTTCTGTTTTAGATCAGGGACTTGATTTGTATCATCTGTCAGGAGATTTGTCTTGTACAAGTCAGGGACAGGAAGATTGCAGTATTGTCATAGATCAGGGAAGCAGAATAGGTAAGGCAGTTATTCTAGATAAACTGTGAAAAAGAGAAATCGTGATACTACGTGAAAATAAGAAGGGTTATGTAACATTTTAACAGTTAGAACAATATGGGAAATAAGTGCACAAAAAGTTCCCAAGATCCGCCGTTAACTGAAGATGCAAAATATATGCAATTACAGCGTGCTGACAATGTTATGTACTATACAAAATGGGTTAATAAATATGAATTTGATGGCAAATTAGAAAAATCCTCACTTATTAAACTTGTCAAACAGCTTAAAACCAATGTAAAAGGTCAGGTGAAAAAGCAACGTCAATTAGGCATTCCTCAGGCATACAGGTGGATTGAGGAAGCAAACCGTAGGGAACAAAAAAGTAATAATTCAAAAGCTATGTTTCTAGATAAAAAAGACAATAATTTGGTAATAGCATCAGCCCCTCCACCCCCTTCGCTTCCCTTACCAGAATATGAAGTGAGTGGACAAGCTGGTCCAACTCCACTATACCCGGCTGTCACCGCGAAGGCAAGACCGTATGTCAGAGATCCCATCGAGACTAGGTCTCGAACACGTAACTTAAGAGGGGATACTGAGTTATATCCAATGAACAAAAATTCACGAGCTATGAGTGAAGAAGAGATATGTCCCCTCATAGAAGTACCAAATCCTCAGGCAGGACAGGAAGGGCAGGACCCGACTCTCCTATTATATAGACCGTGGACACCGGAAGACATCAGGAAAGCCACAGAGGGAATTCCCCATCCAAAAGTTAATTTTAGAAAATTCTTAGAAGACTTACAGGGTATGAGGTTAAGTTATCATTTAAATGGAGAAGAAGTAGAGAAAGTAGTTAGACAAATCGTAGGTCCAGATTGGCACATGATCAGTGGCAACTGGAATCCCCGTGACGCAGAACACAAGTCACTCCCACATAGCAACACAGAACTGGATAACAGAGTGAAAGGTCTAACAGACCTAATCTCTGAGAAATGGAAGCCTGGGGCAGACTGGACTTGCATTAATCAATGTATCCAAAAAGAAGGTGAAACTGTTGACAGATATTATGCTAGATTATTAGAGTGTTTTAATAACCACTGTGGAATGCAGGTACCTGAAGACCAAACACATGATTCCCCGTATGAGCAGCAGCTAAAGAATGCATTTTTAAAAGGCAGTATTTTGCCTATAAGCAGCTTTGTTACAAAGCACATGGTAGACTATCGTACAAGTAGATTACAGTCACTACTTGAATTTGCTAGACATGCCGAAAGGTATTTTAACAGTAAAAAGAAAAAGAAAGCCCAAGTATTTTCCGTAGAAGATGGAGCAGAAGTTTATGTGGTACAGTCCAGGAAAAAGGGCAAGAAAAATGCCCAGGGAAACAAACAATCTGATAAACGATCAGAGGAGTTTGAAGAGAGAAAGAAAAGGGGTGAATGTTTTAAATGCGGAAAAATGGGACATTTAGCAAGGGATTGCAAGCAAAACAAGAAGGTAGCCATGGAAGATAAGGAGGGTGTGGACTGACTATATGATAGTCAAGAATCACTATAAGGGAGTAACTGAGACAAGACAAATGCAAATGTGATAGAGGGAGTAGAGAATGTGATAGAAGAAATAGAGGAAGTGCAAGAAATCACAGATAGTGAAGAAAGTGAAATTTTAGACTTAGCATTATTGAGTCTAGAGCTCTATTTAGCAGACACAAAACCAGAAGTTACACTTCTGGTAGAGGGGAGGGAAGTAAAATTCCTGTGTAACTCAGTGGCATCACGGACCCTGATACATCCTTCCAAACTACCAGAAAATTCAGAATCATTTGATTACATATTAGTGAAAGCAGCTAATGGACATCTATATCGGGAGACACTCTCCCATAACATAGCAATAACTGACCCTGTTTCAGGGATGACCCAGAAAAGAAAAATTGTTGTTTCTGCAAAATGCCCGGTAAACCTTTTGGGCAGAGATCTTATGCAGATATTTGGCATAGCAGTAGTTCCAACTATGCAGGGTATGGAAGCACAGTGACAAATGGATACTTTTGTGGCGTGACTGGAGGGCGAAACATTTTATTCGTACAGCCAGGACTTGGTCACAACTGGTCCAGCGGCAGTAACCGAAGAACTGATGAACGTAGCCATCAGTAAGTCCCCCTCCCTTGACACTGATAAACAGCATTTGTTGCACTGTACTCTGTATTATTGTAGCACACCAGGACCTGATAAGGAATATGAGCAAGAACTGTTTAAAAACCATGCAAACAGATTAGTATTACGTAATATGTAC
Source organism: Protopterus annectens (assembly GCF_019279795.1). Taxonomy (NCBI): domain Eukaryota; kingdom Metazoa; phylum Chordata; order Ceratodontiformes; family Protopteridae; genus Protopterus; species Protopterus annectens. The sequence continues at coordinate 249,256,144 of NC_056748.1, forward strand.
TGGGACACAAAAGGGAACAGTGTAGTTAGCTATTCATTGCCCCAGGAATTATTTGCACTCTATAAATCTAATCGATTACCACGTTAGTTTAACTAAGGACAAGAATGTGAAATGGGCAGACCTAGGAGAAAAAGTCACAAAGTGGGAAAAACAGATGGAGTTAGAATTGTCAGAACAGGGAGTACAGAAGCAGAAGTTAAACTGGATAACACAGACACACCCAGCTGTACACTTGCAGTCTAGCGAGGACAGCTGATTAGCACTCTTACTAGAAGAGGAAGAAAATGCCTTACGGAGCATACCAGAAACTTTCTGGTCAACAGGGAAATCAGATGTAGGACTAATTCGTACAGCAGGACCAGTTACTATTACGCCAAAATCAGCATTTAGACCTCAAAAGAGACAGTATCCCTTAAGGAAAGATGCAGAAGTAGGAATCAAACCTATAATAGCAGCTTTACCTAAGGAAGGAGTACTGGTAGAATCTCCTGATTCACCATGTAGCACACCCTTATTTCCTGTCAGGAAAGCAAATGGAGAATGGCCTATGGTCCAAGATTTACAAGCTGTAAATGACCCAGTAATACCTAGAGCACCTACGGTGCCAGATCCACACACCCTATTGAATGATTTGAAGCCTCAACAGAAGTATTTTTCTGTGGTAGATATTAGCAATGCGTTCTTTTCGATACCGATACACCCTGACAGCCAACATTGGTTTGCATTCACATTTCAGGGGAAAAGGTATACATACACGTGACTACCACAGGGATATTGTGAAAGTCCAACAATATTCTCACAAGAGATGGCAAGCAACTTGGCGGGATTTAGCCCACCGAGAGGCAGTCAGATTTTACTTTATGTAGATGACATCCTGCTGGCAACCCCCACCCAGCAAGAATGTAGAGAAGATACCATAGCATTACTACAATTTTTAGCCACTCAAGGACATAAAGTAAACAAAAACAAGTTGCAGCTTTGGAGAAAGCAGGTTAAATACCTGGGATATGTAATATCCAAAGAAGGCAGAACATTAGATGAAGATAGGAAAATAGCAATTTTACAAGCACCCAAACCGACTACCAAGAAGGAAATTATGTCCTTCCTGGGTACGACTAATTTCTGTCGGAGTTGGATTCCAAACTATGCTTTGGAGTCTGCTCCACTGACCAACTTGATATACAAGAAGCCTATGGCAGCACAAGATTTATTACAATGGACACCAGAAGCAGAATCAGCTTTCTGCAAACTAAAACAATTGATAGCATCCTCATTAGTTTTAGGATTACCAAACTATCATAAACGTTTTTTCCAAACTGTAGATTGTAAGCAAGGTTATATGACATCAGTATTAACACAGCAGCATGGGGACAAGCAACGCCCCATAGCTTACTATTCATCACAGCTGGACTCAGTGGCACGATCCCTGCCCCACTGTGTACAAGCAGTAGTCGCAGCTGCAATGGCAGTACAGGCTTTGGCCTCAGTAGTGTTGTTCCACCCTCTCACATTGAGAGTGCCTCATGCAGTTACGATTATTTTACTGCAAGAAAAAGTAGCATATCTTTCTCCTGCTAGACATCTTTCCTGTATGACTATACTCTTGAGCCAACCTCATATGACAATTGAACGATGTACAACTTTGAATCCGTCTACCTTGCTCCCGACCCCTGTGGATGGCACACCACACAGCTGCCTGCAGGAGATTGAGCAAAAGACACTGCCTAGAAAAGATCTAACGGATGTTCCCTTGGATGATGCCGAGGTGACATATTATGTGGGCGGCTCATGCAGAAGGGGTCCTACAGGGCAGAACCTAGTGGGGTATGCAGTAGTTTCCGATACTGAGATTTTAGAAGCAAAGTCTTTACCACACAACTTATCTGCACAAGCAGCAGAACTGATTGCCTTGACAAAGGCATGTACCCTGGCAAAGGGTAAATGTGCAAAAATTTTTACTGACAGCCAGTACGTTTTTTTCTACTGTACATGTTTTTGCGCAACAGTGGAAAAACAGATGAATGATAACATCTAGTGGTAAACTGATTAATCATGCACAGCTTATTTTAGATTTGTTAAAATCTATTCAGTTACCTCAGAAAGTAGCTATTTGTAAATGTGTAGCTCATACCAAGCAACAGGATAGGATTTCAAAAGGTAATGCGAGAGCTGATACAGCTGCAAAGCAGGCAGCTTCAGCTTCAGAAATATTTCTTTTGAGTAAGGAATTACAACCTTCTGAGATTTTAGATTTACAAATGTTGAAAACAATGCAGACACTTACTATGAAAGTAGAAAAACAGAAATGGATAAAATGAGGAGTAATTCTTGAGAAAGGGCTGTACATCTCCAAAGAAGGAAAACCGATTTTGCCGTCTAATTTGTTTAGATATGCAGCTTTGTTGAGCCATGGGCAGTGCCATGTCTCAACAGGGGGGATGGTACAGTTAGTGAATCGAGTGTTCACAGCATATGGATTTACAAACTACACAAAAAAATTTTGTGCGGCATGTCATGTTTGTAACAAGCATCATGCACAAGGGGCATTGAAGCCTAAACAAGGGAGTTTCCCTGCAGCACCGTACCCATTCCATACTATCTGTATGGATTTTATAGAACTGAACAAATGCGAAAATAAGAAGTATTGTCTTGTCATTACAGATATGTTTTCCAAATGGGTGGAAGCTTTTCCGTCCAAAAATCCAGATGCAGCTACTGTTGCAAAAGTCCTTGTTAAAGAAATTATTCCTAGATTTGGCATACCGGAAAAGATCTATAGTGACAATGGCACACACTTTGTAAATCAAACTATACAACAGTTGAGCCGATATTTCGGAATTTCCTTAAAGAACCATTGTGCATACCATTCACAATCCACAGGACTAGTAGAGAGGCATAATGGGGTTTTGAAAAATAAACTTAGGAAGTTAATTAGTGAGACACAAAAGAATTGGGTGTACTGAATGCCTCTGGCATTGTTGAGCATGAGAAATGTTCCGAATGCAAAAGGGTTAACTCCTTTTGAAAAATTATTTGGGAGGGCATACTATATACCTCAGTGGAAACCTCTTATGCCTGCAAACCAGGAGGCCGACAATTCACTCGCAGAATATATGAGACGACTTTTAAGTAATAAACAACTTTTGCAGTTAAATTCTGTTTCAGATAAAGAACAAACCAGACCATCGGAAGCAGCGGTAGTCCCAGACACGTGGGTCTGGGTGAAAGTCATCAAGAAAAAAAATTGGACATCATCGAAGTCGGAAGGGCCATACCAAGTGCTACTGTCAACACCCACTGCAGTCAAGATCGCAGAGCGAGCGTCCTGGATTCATCTGACACACTGTAAATTGGTTAAAAACTGTGAACTGGACAAAAAACTTGTTACTGTTACACAAGAACAAAATGACCAGATATGGAGCAAATAGAAATACAGAACAACCTCAGAAGTATTGCATGATCATTCTGTTAACTATACTGATAACATTAATCTTTTTGCTGTGGCCTTTCCTTTTTCCAGCCACACGAGCTGAACTGAATAAACGAGATGCGTTACTCATAGACTGGCATCCGAACTTTAACACTTACCAAGCAATTAAATATGTGTATGCTGAAACTTTTAATGTTTTGAATTGCTGGATTTGCACAGCTATACCAACAGCATACGGGGGATTGTTAATGACTGCTGTTCCCCTAGGGGTCAATGAGACCTGGGAAAATTTGATTTTTGATACTACGACTGTGAAATTACAAGACAAAATAGCATTGTACTTGCCTGTTACACAAAAGGTTATTGTATGTTTTTACAAAAATGATACTGTTCAGGTGGGTTGGAGCAACTGTAATGTGACTGTTCCTTACAAGTGTTATACCAAAGCTAATAATGCAGGTTATATTTGTGATACAAACTATGACTCATATTTTGAATCAATGCACAAAATGGTTGATGAAGTACAACGTAATCCTGTTCTTTTTAAACAACTATCTATCATTGATAAGAAAATGTTTCATGCAGGGCAAGTATATATTAATACTAAAGTAGAGAATTGTTATTTTGTGTGTGGGAAAAAGGCATACAAATGGTTGCCTGAGAATTGGTCCGGCAGTTGTTTTTTGGGTTACCTTTTTCCGGCCATCCGACACACTGCAGGTTTGCCTCAGGGAAGAATTCGAAATGTCAGAGAGGTCACCAAGAAACCTGGAAATCCAATCAAGAAACCTGAGAATCCAATGGGACAAATTGAAGCAGGTTGGAGAAACCATAACTCTGTGAAAAACAAAGATAAACTGACACACATGGACTTGAGTGACACTATTATATCGTGGGCAGGTATAGCCCCTGCATATGGTGCAGGGAAATCGATTTGGGAGCTGAGAAAACTGTCCAAACTTCTCAAAGTAATGAGCAATGCAACTTTTTCTGCTCTCGAATTAGTAACTGATGAACTGAATGCTATGAGAACTGTGGTGCTTCAAAACCGCATGGCTCTCAACTTCACCCTAGCGGTGAAAGGTGGTATGTGCGCTTTAATAAAAGAGGAGCACTGTTCATATATTCCTGACAACCCGCATGAGATAAACGGCCATCTTGAGGTGATTCAGCAAGTGTCGGCCATGACCAAACCAGGCCCAAACCCACTGACAGATTTTTTCCAGAATTTGTTTGGGGGGTGGGGTAGCATCGTAATGAACATCCTGATTGTCATTTGTGTGGGATTACTCCTATTAGGAGTGTGTGTTTGTTGTGGTATTCCCTGCATGAAAAGATTAATTAAAGATTTTATAGACATGTCAGTTTCTGAGACTTTCTGTCAAGGTACTGAAATTGAAGAACTGTTGAAAAATGAAACACTTTCATAAGTTTAAACTGAATGACTCTCTTAACTGCAAATTCTGAACAGAAAGAGGTTAGGAGAAGAAGCAAACTGTTAATGCTTTTGAAAATAGAATAAAAGGTATTAACAGGGGGGAAATGTTAGAAAAATATGTATTAATGTATATGTTTAGTGCTTATTAGAAGCTAAAAGGGTTAACACATTTCATTCTATTTTATATACAGCTTAGTTTTGTATGAAACTACAAGATGCTTTTCAAACTGCAATATGCTTTCTGAAACTGCAAGATGCTCTCTGACCTAGTATTTGCTAGCACAGCAAAATTCATGTTTATGCCTTTTGGAAATTTACTGAGAAGCAGGTGATTATCTGCTAGGTCAGGAAAATAATGAATAGAACAATACTGTTTTCTATAATGTTACTGAACTTGAACAATCAGCTCTGTTCGTGTTATGAGAACATGCACAGCTGCAGAAAAGATAGATACAGTTGAACAAAGACTGCTTGAAGAAATGAACTATAATCTGTACTTGCTTTGTGCTCGAATTAGCCATAGTACCTTGAATGGTAACATTGCATAGTGAGAAGTTGTATCTGACCGATGGTCATCAAGGCCACTTTGTTTTTCTTAGGAAGTTTTTTTTTGTAAACTTGATATACCAGCAGAAAATCATGGACAAACAGCTGCTATGAAATAATATTGATAGAACTTGTGATTTATTACGTCAGCTTAGTAGGCAATGTCTTGTAAGAAATGTATAAGAATGGCGTCACTTCCTGATTCTAGTTAGACAAACTCTGTATTAGCACGTTTTTGTCTCCTTGCTGCAAGATTAAAGTGCCTTAACCTGAACCTGCCGTGTGTTGATCTTTTTGAAGTTGTTTTTCCTTTGACACTGAGCATGACAGAAACCTCAGAAAAGTTCTGGAAAGAGCACATCAAGTGAATCTTAAGCTCAATCCACAGAAATGCAAATGCAGGCTTCAAGAGGTTACTTATGTTGGCCATTACTAGTTCAGGCCTACAACCAGACCTTTCAAAGCAAACAGCCATTCTCGAGATGCCAGCTCCAGACAATGTTCAAGCCCTGCAATGTTTTCTTGGTATGGTTAACTATCTAGGCAAGTTCATTCCAGACTTGAGGCAACTTTCAGCGCCCCTTAGAGAGCTGACCCGAAAAAATGTATCCTGGTTTTGGTTAGAACAACACCAAAGAGCATTTGATGTCCTGAAACAGAAAATTGCTAGTCCACCAACTCTCAGATACTATGATGTTTACAAGCCAGTTACTCGTTCATGTAATGCTTCGAAATTTGATCTTGGTGCAGTCATTCTACAAGAGGCTCAACCTATTGCCTATGCATTGAGAACTCTTACCCAAACTGAAATGCAGTATGCTCAGATCAAGAAAGAGCTTCTGGCAATTGTGTTTGCATGTTCAAAGTTCCATGATTATGTTTATGGTAGAGCTAGCCAGATGGAAAAGACCACCAACCTCTAGTCACTATCTTGAGAAAGCCTATGCATTCAGCTCCAACTAGGCTGCAACGTATGATGCTGAGATTGCAAAAGTATAATTTCACTCTTGTCTACAAAAAAGGCAAACTTCTTTATCTTGCTGATACATTAACCAGATTGCCAAGTAACACCACTGAGCAGCATGAGAATGAGAATCTTGATTATGAAGTCATGGAAGTGAGAAATTTGTCTTCCACATATCTTGATGAGCTGAGAGATCACACAGCCACAGATCCAGTTTTACAGAGGTTGAAACACTTTATCAATCAAGGATGGCCGTCAAAGCATTCTAGTTTATCTCAAGAAGTGCAACTTTATTTTCCATACAGAGATGAGATTTTGTCTAACAAAGGTATCATTATGAAATGTTCAAAAGTCATTGTTCCAACGTCCTTGCAACAAGGGTTCATTACTATCTTGCACTGTGGTCACCCAGGAACTGACCCTACCAAAAGACGGGTGAGAGGATTAGTATTTTGACCTTCTATGTCACAAGACACTGAGAGAGTACTTTTATCTTGTTCTGTGTGTAATAGTACTAAGCCACATCAATAGAAGAAACCACTTCAGCTAAACCAGATTCCTGAACTACCTTGTTCCACAGTAGCCACCAACATTTTTGAGTGGAGTGGTCCGCATTATTTGGTGTTAGTAGACTCTTACTCCAATTGGTTTGAGATTGACCTACTTCCCAATCTAGCATCCAGTACTGTCATTACTAAGATGAAGCATCATTTTGCAGTCCATGGTAGTCCACAGAAAGTTATTTCTGATAATGGCACACAGTTTACAAGACAACAGTTCAAAAGATTTGCCAAAGAATTGGACTTTACTCATGTCATGAGTATCCTGGAGTATCCACAGTCAAATGGTTTGGCAGAACATGTAGTTCAAAGTGCAAAACAGTTAATAGAGAAGTCAAAACAAGACCATAGTGATGTTTTCCTAAATCTGTTGAATCTCAGAAATAATCCTCTTGATAAACATCTTGGTTCACCTGCCCAGAGACTTCTGTCGAGACAAACCAGAACCACATTACCAATCAGTAGTTAATTGTTGGTTCCATGTATCAAGAACAACAAAAAACCTCCCTGCACGGAGAAAGTTGCACGGCAAAGTAAATTAGAATAAAAAATAAATAGCCAGCAACAAGGCTGTGAAGTATATTATTTTATTATATTTAATAGTAAGACTTCATAGAACAGACCGGTTTCGGCCCGGAGTTAACCTGGCCTTCTTCAGTGTTACAAAAACAGTCCGTGTTACAGTTGGCAAAAAACCTAATGTCATAAACAATACTACTGTTTTTACTCTGTAAAGGCTTGCAGCCGAGGCGCTAGGAGAGGAGAGACAACTAAAAGGTTTTTATTAAATTCTTATTTTGGAAAGTAGAGCTGTTTTCACTGGTCTTTTGTGTGGTTTCAGAATACTACTGTTTTTGCTGGTAAATTCTTTTGTTTTCAAAATGTATCTACAATTATTACAATGGCCGCAACGCATACAGCCAATAAGTTTATCACCCAAAATAGTAGTTTGAGTTAATAGGGGCAACATTGAGTCAGAGTGATGCTTATAGTGATTAAAATAGGCTCCTACATTTTTTCCTTTCCTAAAAGAGAAAGAACAAGAAGAGGGTATCAGTGTATTCAGGGCCGCATCAGCTTTTAGTATATTCCAATTGTCTCTAATAATATCAATAAACCTGCTAGTATTTCTCCCATATGTAGTAGTTAAACGTAATGTGTTGGAAGATAGTGGTTTGTTTTTGTAGGTCAACAAAGCCTGTCTTGTCAGACCCAATGCATGATTCTTAGCCATGGTTACATAACCTGAACTGTAGCCCCTATTAATAAATCTATCAGAAAGGTCCTGACAATGGTACCCCTATCTGAATTTTTGACCAGACATATGAAACCTTTGCTTTCTTGTGTCAGATCTAGGATCCAAGACACTACCCAGTTTTTAAGCATCATTAATGATATGCAAATTGAGGACTACTGGTGGTTGTGTACCTTAGATGTGAGCTCATTGTATACTAATATCCCTCATTGGGTGGGTTTGGATGCGATCGAATATTGGCTTTATAAATCTAATATATACCAAAACGGTTTTAACACTTTTTTGATTAATCTAACTGAACATGTGCTCACTAAGAATGTGTTCTTTTATGATAAAGAATGTTATCTTCAGATTAAAGGCACTGCTATGGGGGCATCCTTTGCCCCCATTTATGTTGATTTATTCATGGCATACATTGAAGAAATCATCATTTATGATGATACACATAATTTGTATCTGCCAGATATTATTTGGCGTAGATACTTGGATGATTGCTGGATGGTGTGGAGATCCAATATTGAATATCTTCATGAATTTGTGGAATATCTTAATGATAACAAATGGGGAATTCACTTTACCATTAATTTTGATTGGGATCATATTACTTTTCTGGATGTTTTGATATCCAGAAATGATGATAATACCCTTAACACTGAGGTATTTAGAAAATTTCCACAATATAATACCTTACTCCACGCCTCCAGCTTTCATCCAAAACATATTGCCAGGAACATCCCTAAATCACAGTTTATTAGAATTAGACGCAACTGTTCGGATGAGAACACTTTTCGGTACCATTGCCAGGACCTTTCTGATAGATTTATTAATAGGGGCTACAGTTTGGGTTATGTAACCATAGCTAAGAATCATGCATTGGGTCTGACAAGACAGGATTTGTTGACCTACAAAAACAAACCACTATCTTCCAACACATTACGTTTAACTACTACATATGGGATAAATACTAACAGGTTTATTGATATTATTAGGGACAATTGGAATATACTAAAAGCTGATGCTGCCCTGAATACACTCATACCCTCTTCTTGTTCTTTCTCTTTTAGGAAAGGAAAAAATTTAGGGGCCTATTTTAATCACTATAAGCATCACTCTGACTCTATGTTGCCCCTATTAACTCAAACTACTATTTTGGGTGATAAACTTATTGGCTGTATGCGTTGCGGCCATTGTAATAATTATAGATACATTTTGAAAACAAAAGAATTTACCAGCAAAAACAGTAGTATTGTTTATGACATTAGGTTTTTTGCCAACTGTAACACGGACTGGGTTATCTATATGGCATGTTGCAGTTGTCAATCTTTTTATGTTGGCCAGACGTCTCGACCATTTAAGTTACATGTCTCTGAGCATTTGAGTGATATCAAATGCAAGAGAACAACTAATGCACTCTATAAACACACTTTAAAACATAAGACAGCCAAATTTCATTTTTTTTATTATTGATAAGCTTATTGGGGATCGTACCCACAAATCTGGATGGCATAACAAACTAAACACTAAGGAGAAAAAATGGATAACTAAACTTGATGCTCTTTTCAACCCAGGGCTTAATGAATATTTATGATTAACCATTGTAGAGGTGTTAGCCAGTCATGTTTACTTTCTCATTTACTTTTTGTTATTTAAGACTTCTTATGTCTTTTTGTTTTTGTAACACTGAAGAAGGCCAGGTTAACTCTGGGCCGAAACCGGTCTGTTCTATGAAGTCTTACTATTAAATATAATAAAATAATATACTTCACAGCCTCCTTGTTGCTGGCTATTTATTTATTATTTATTATTTTTTATCCATTTATCAAGAACAACAGGTCAGTGAAAACCAGTATCTGTTGAAGAAGCGTTTAACCCAGACGTCCTACTACAATAAGACCAGCAAACTGCTCAATCCATTATGAGAAGGAGAAGTGGTAAAGATGCAAACATCCAAAGGTTATGACTGGATTGGAGTCATGAAGAATATTTGCCCAGAGCAGAGATCATATATTGTGGAATCACGAGAAGCAGAGTTTAGGTGGAATTGGAAACATTTGAGACTGGTGTACAATCTTATACCACAGCACATAGCCTGTGAGAAAGACTCTTTATCTCAGAATGAGCTGTCTGGTGTTCCAATACCAGAGGAAGTTTCAGAGAATATTCCCATTCCTGTGATGAATCCAGAAGTTCCTAATACGAGTTGTTCACCAAAGACTGTCCCTGTTGCTAAATTCAGTCCAGATTGTTATGTTAAGAGATCCAGTCATGTCATATCTCTAGACCATGTGACAGATACACGGCAACTTGGACATGAACATTGTGTTTGTTTCTAATGTCTATAATAATGCATGTCTAACTCTAATGTTGTTTTTACTAAGGGCAATCTTTTTAAGAGGGAGGATGTATGTATCTTTAAGAAGCTATCCAAGGGCTTGCCAAGTGTATAAATACTGAACACGTGCAAGATAGACTGTCATTTTGTAGTACGCTGTTGAGATGTAAGCACGTATCTATGTAAGGTCTGTCTGTTAACCAGTTTGTTTATATTTTATGATGCTGCTATCAATCCTGATGTGTTTCTATGTATTAAAGCATCTAAATGAAATACCCCGCCTGCTTTTCATCTATGTTAGAGAGGGATGAAAGACACAATGGATACCCTTTATTTTCAAAGTCATGAAATAACAGTGCCTGATCTTTAAAATTAAGCAGTTTAGATTTTTTTTACTCATCCTTAAGCAGATGGGCTGGAAGAATATGTCAGCAAAACCCTACAATTCTTCCCAACTTTGTCAGTTATCCACCTTAAGATGGTCCTCTATTCCTCCATAAGGTTCAGGCTTTTTGAATTCCTCCATGTGTAGTACACATAAAAAAAAGCAAACAAACATGAGTGCAGGAAACCAGCCCTTTCAAGAGAGCTCTTGAGCATGTATCTGAGATGAAAGAAGACATGGAAGCTATCTTATCTACTGTATGGGAACATAAGTATGTATGGGAACATTACTTACCCCCTCTGAGGCCTTCACTGATTTCCACTGATTGCCTCTCTGATTTCTTTGCATTCCACCTGGTTTACACCCCTTGTGCTATCTTCCTCCCCCAGTACTAAGGCTATATTAGAATCCTGCTGAGCATGGAGCCATCTTTAAATTTCTAGTCTCCCACCAGGACACAAGTGCTCTTCAGCAATTGCATTCTGCTTGCTGGTAAGCCATTAGACCTCAGGAATTTGTTTAAAGTGTTCAGATTTGTAAAGTAATACTTACTTTTTTCTCTTGTCTTGGTGGGCTCTACCCTGCTCCATTCACTCTCGCTTACGCTCGGGTTATCTCCGCTCCCCTGCCCTGCCCCCTATTCCCTCCTGCCCCCTCTACCTCTACATTTATAGTAATCAAAGCCACACTAACAGCTCACCCTCACATCACCTCCACCAATCACAGCTTCTCAAGTCATATCACATTATACCACACCAACTTGCTCCACACAAAATACTCCCAATCACACTCATTCCCACTAGGCATTTTTTACATTACCCACACTACTTCCCCATCCACATATAGTGCAATCCTATAATTCCTATTCAGACCCCCCCCCCACCTAGAACCAACTTAAACTTTATAACCATGACTATCACACAACTAAGTCTAGTCTGTCTTCTCATAATTCTTTACAACACCACAAGTTATCACTCTAGCAATATCCCTAAACTTAGTAGCCCAACACTACATTATGCATTTGCATATACAGACACCACACATTATAATAATATTTGCCCACAATTATTCAAGAACTACATAATGGACCAATACAGAACTAAACACATATGCTCTCATTCCTACTCCAAAAAAACACAATACTTTCTCACACTCCTCACCAAACTCCAACATCTGTATAACCATTTTAAGTCCAGGCTTACCATAAGTGGGGATATCCATCTCAACCCAGACCCAAATTCATCCTGTCCAACACAAACTGCTCCAACACAAATGTCAGAACATAACACCCCCACTTTCTTCATCCCTGGGCAAATCAACAACAGCAGCAAAACCAACCATCTTTTAATGCTAAATGTTAATATTAGAGGTATCAAAAATAAAATACCTGACCTCCAGGCCACAATAGCACACTACTCCACAGACATAGTTGCTTTAACAGAAACCTGGGTAAATAAAAACATAGCTAACTCAGAAGTTCTCCCTACCAGCTACAATATCATTAGACAAGACAGACCACTTAGTAAAGGGGGTGGAACTGCCTTACTGTACAAGTCCAACTTAACTGTCCATCAATTACCAAACTCCTACCCCTCCCCCAATAATTGGGACATACTTATCTCACAACTTCAACTTTTCCCCATTAAAAGGTCATCACCACAATTGTGATCTATATTCCACCTGGTAATACACCTGCTAGCCTTGAAGACTTCTTATCTTGGTGTTCTTCCAGATACTCACAAGAAACCCTTATTCTGGGGGACTTCAACCTAGATTGGTTCACCTGTATATCAGAGCCACAAAGTAATCTAATAAATCTCCACGACTACCAGCAGCTAGTCCAAATTCCAACTAGATGTGATAAAAAATCTAAAAGGGAATCCATCCTTGACTGGGTTCTAACTAACAACCCCACATTGTACCCTCACACAGGCAGTCTCCAAGACACCTTAAGTGACCACAACATAATATACTTTATACATAGTAGAACAAGCATATGCAAAACCACTAACTATATATCCACTAGAAACACAAAAAAATCCTCTCCTGAGGTCCTCAACACTTTACTCTGTAACTGTGATTGGACCCTCCTAAAAACCCTCCCACTTGACCAGGCTGTAGCATATTTCAACAAAACATTTCTACAACACCTAGACACTGTCGGTCCATTGTGCAAAATCAAGGTTAGAACCTCTACAAACTCCTGTCTCAGTAAAGAAACCAAACAAATCCTCAAGTCCAGAGACACTGCCTGGCTTTACTATCAAAAAAACAAAGAAACACAAAGTCTAAGTACCACTACTACACAACATTACAAACTAATTACCAACACAACCCCCAAAAATTTGGGAAAAATGTAAACCAGCTACTAAAATCCACCCAAAAGGCTACCCCCAAACCAACCACCCCTGACACTAAATTTCCCATCGAAACACAATTCAACTCCCACTTTGTGAACTCAATTCTATCCTTAGTATCACAGGACAGTTCCTTCCTCACTATCCCCCCGAACACAAATAACACTAATACAAGCTTTACCCTCAAAACAATTTCCACCACTTCAATCAAAAGCATGCTCTCCAAACTAAAACCTCATCAACAGCAGCCAACCTACTCCCCAGCTATTTCTTGAAACTCACAGCAGATGCTATTGCTATCCCAGTCTCCACTCTCATAAACAGATCAATTGTTGAAAACTATGTGCCCAAACTCTGGAAAATATCCTGTTACACCCATACATAAAGGTGGGACCTCCATTGAACTTAATAACTACAGACCCATTGCTTTACTCTCCCCCCTGGCCAAAATCCTAGAAAAATGCATCCATACCCAGATGCTAAACTATCTCCTAGACAGCAACATCCTGTCACCTACTCAGCATGGTTTCAGACCTGCCCATAGTACCACTACAGCCCTCCTCTGCTTCACAGACACAGTAAACTGTCTCAAAAATGAAGGCCTTCAGGTGTCAACTCTTTTTTTGGATATGTCCAAAGCATTTGACACAGCCTCATACCAAATCCTGCTAAACAAACTAAACCAATATCACCTATCAAATTCCACTCTTACCTGGTTCCAAAGCTACTTAACTGACAGGTACCAAGCTGTGAAATAGGACAATTCTCTCTCTCCTCAGCTGCCCATAACTATAGGAGTCCCACAGGGTTCTATCTTAGGACTACTACTATTCACAGTCTTCACAAATGACCTCCATACCTCCACACAGCATGCTTCTATCATTCGGTATGCAGATGGCACTACCTTAATCTGTGCTGCAAAAAACATTCCCACCCTCCTGCAAAGAACTCAACTAGCATTCTCTAACATTGAAAACTACCTTACCAAAGCCCAACTTATCCTCAATCCAAAGAAAACTCAGCTTATGATTATAACCCGTTCTAACAAAAACACTAACAGTCAATTTACTATCTACTCCACAAATGCTACTCCAATTGCTCCAGTGGCACAGGCTAAGCTATTGGGAATAACCACAGACTCCCACCTAAAATTTGATAGTCATCTCAACTTAACTATTAAAAAAGTACATGCCAAACTGGGGTCACTCTACCGTATCAAACCATTTCTTACCAAGAACACAAGATCAGCCATTGCTCGCTCCCAACTTCTATCCACCCTACTCTATGCATCTCCCATTCTGACTAATCTCAACAAAACTGAACTAAGCAAAATGGAAGCCTGCTTATAACAGAATTGCCTGCTTTGCTGCAAATTGCTCATATAGAACTCATCACTGTACTGCTTTGAGACAGCTCCACTGGCTTGAACTGCCCAACCTCCTAACCTACAATCAGCTCTGCCTTTGTCATTCTATATTTTACCTCCCCAATAAGTGTCCTGCCCTCAGAAACCTATTAACAATATCACTCAGCCAAAAGGCCTCTTAGATCATCAAGCAAACTACTACTAGAAATCACCAACAGCTACAATAGCTTTGGAGATGCTCTATATAGTAGTTCAGTGGCTAGAAAATGGAACTCTGTCCCTACTAGCATTCAAAACACATCATCCAAAGCCTCCTTTAAAGACTCATCAGGCTACATCTCAAGCCATGATTGCTCCCCAGGCTAGTGAAAGCGGATAACGTATACATACTAAATCTAGAGTACTTGATAATAGTTTTCAATCTTACTCACAAACACTGGCTAATCTACAATGTATGTACTGTACCTGTGTACTATGTATGTATTTTACCTATGTTCCAAATTTCAGCTGTACACCACAAATCTATCAATTACCTTTATTTTTTAAATTAATATTATTTTGTTTGTTCTCTCCACTGTAACTGTTGATGTGCCGCATACCACTGTAAAAACATGTCTCTTGTAATTTGTGTGTATACTGATCATGTCTAAATAACTAAATGTGTCTGTAATTTTTCTTTGTGGAGCTTTTCTCCCTGGGCCTCTGCTGAAAAAGGGCCTTTTTGGCTCAGTCAGACATCCTCGGTTAACAAATGTAAAATAAATAAAAATAAATAAATAAGGAACAAACCTAAGAGAGACAGGAATGTAATTACAATGGAAATACCAAGTGAAGGTGAAGACTTTCTTACAATGGAAATACCAGGGTGAAGATTTTTCCATCCAAGAGATACGGTACTAAATCTTTCATCTACCACAGAAAACAAATTTCTGGCCAAATGGCAAGGGCCCTGAAGTAACTGAAAGGGAAAAAGTAAATATGCCTGATAAGAAAAAGCCTGAACAGATGAATGTTATAAATGTGTGTTAGTAAACATTCTTCTGGGCACAGCAAATAGATGCTTACAGCCTGATTGTACTCTAAATAGAGGTACATTTATTTATTTATTTTTAAAGTCATGAAACACACTGCACAAGGAACAGGAAATTACAGCAATATTTAAGTTCCAGGGGCTTAAATCTGGCCTTTGACTTAAATAGGACATGCTGGAGGGACAGATTTATCTCCCAATGACGACCACATCTTTGGACATGTTATCAATTCATGTGAAACAGAGCACATCTATGAGACTGTTCAAGAGGAACCTGAGTGAGTGGATGGGCCATCATAAATTCTTACAAGGGATGGTGCCCACAACCCTTCAGGACATAAGCAGTCTTCACTAAATGCAATCTTGGGTATTGACTAGTACCTCTATGGTATTACATTGGGTTGAAATGGCTAGGCTTAAAATGACCACCGGATCGATAGCCTAGTAATTTGCTATGATCCTGTTACCATAAGTTGTTGTTGCTGTCTTTCGGCTTTTCCCGGTTAGGGGTCACCACAGCGGAACTCTGGTCCACTAATGATTGGCAGTAGATTTTCATGAATGCTGAGGTGCCAGCTCAACGTTCAACCTTCAATGAAGGCACGCCCATTTATGCATGTCTTTCGAACGCCCACCCAACCACGGGGAGGACATGCAGACTCCACACAGAAGGCACTCCCCACACTCCAGCCAAGAATCGAATGGGAGAACCTCTTGCTGTGAGGAAACAATGCTACCGCTGCACCATGGCGGAAGTTGATCCTGTTACCATAAGTGTCCACCTGAAAACACTGCCATCTTGTGGCTAAACATATTATTACACATAACTGAAATATATTATACATACACATAGTAGTTGTTACTATATATATGTCTAACACCCCCAGTCAACAACTACTTTTTAAGTCAACCCCCATTTGTGATCTAAAATCTACAAACTTATTTACTGTGAGTGACTTTGTCATAGCATCAGCAATCATTTTATCAGTTTCACAATATGCAAGCACAATCACTGTTTGTTCAACCAAGTCATGAATATAATGGTGTCTGACATCAATATGTTTGGTACTTGCATTGATCTTCTTACTGGTTCTAAGCTTAATGCATCCAATGTTGTCCTCATATAAGACTGTAGGCTGGGACACTGGTTCTCCAAAATCTTCAAGTAACTGCCACAACCAAATGGCTTCTTGACTGACATAAACAGTTGAAATATATTCTGCATCTGTAGAAGACAGCGCAACTGTGATCTGTTTCTTGCTGGACCAGGACATAGGACTCTTTTCTAATTTGAACAAGTAACCACTTGTAGATTTGAATATGTTGAGGTCACCTGCCTAATCAGAGTCCACATATCCTGTGTGGTTTAAGTCACCTATTGCTGACAACTTTAAATTCAAGCCTTTTGTGACTTTGAGATACCTCATAACTTTTTCATTGAATTTCAGTCTTTTTGACATGGTTTACTTATATGCCTGCAGAGAAGTGACATGGCTGTTACAATGTCTGGACGTGTAGTGGTTGTAATGTACAGATGTGCCCCCACTTCTTGTCTGTACTGCACATTAGGTGGTAGAAGATCTTCCTCTCCTTCCAACTTTGGATAAGCTATGTCCATTGGCATGCTCGCTCCTTTAGCCTCAGCCATGTTGAACTGTTGAAGAATTTAATCAATTTTTGTGCTCTGGTTCAACAGAAAACTGCCATCCTCCTCACACCCTATGTTAATTCCTAAGTAGTATGTCACCTCACCAAGATCTTTATACTCAAAGTGCTGATTGAGTACTTTTATTAACTTTGCAATTTATTCATTCCTTTTGCAAGCAATAATCAAGTCATCCATATAGACTAACAGATATATCCATTCAGCATCTATGCATTTAGAGTATAGACATGGATTGGCTTTGCTTCGCATGAGTCCTTCATTTAGTAGAACATTGTTTACTTTTGAGTTCTACGCTTGAGATGCTTGTTTAAGACCGCACAGGGATTAGTTTGCAAACAAGATGCTGTTCTCCACTTTTCACATATTCTTCTGGATGTGATATGTATATTTCCTCTTCTGTATCTCCATTAAGAAAAGCTGTCTTGATATTGTGATGTTTCAAAATTATTTTCTGTAAAGCCACCACTGTCATCGGTGTTTTGAAAGTACTTTGTTTGGCAACTGGTGCAAAAGTAGTATCATATTCTTCACCAAATTTTTGTGAGTATCCTTTTGCAACTAACCTTGCCTGTACATACAGACTTTCCCTTCAGAGTCACATTTCGCTTTAAAAACCCATTTACATCCAATTACATGTTTACCTTGTAGTGGCTCTGAAAATGTCCATGTCTGGAATTCATTGAGTAATGTCATCTCTTCATCAGCAGCTCTAACCCACATTTGCTTCTCATGTGGTAGTAGTTTTTGCAGCTCTTCCCATGAACCTAGCTCAGCCTGAACTGCTGTGGGAGTCGTATAAGACAAATGTTTAGGCGGAATACCTTTATTGCTTCTTCTTGGTTTCCTGACTGCAGTAATTTGTGGTTCAGTATCTTCTTTATCAGTTTTTGAATTGTCTGCAATGAATCATTTCTATTTCTGGGTAGCTTTGTTCTTGTTTTTCTTGTGACACTGATGTGGATTTTTCCTTAGACTGAACAGTTTGTGTCAGTTCCTGAAGTTCTGAACACAGAGAACTTTCATCAACAGTCATACTTCTGCAGAGTGTTACCTTGTTTATGTCTGGATGTAGAATTCTGTATCTTTTCTGAGACTCACTGTAACCCACAAGTACACCTTCCTTTGCACATGGATCCCATTTTGTACATTTTTCCTTTGGAATGTGCACATAGATTTTACTTCTAAAAAAATTTGTGTGTCTCAAATCTGGTTTCTTTCTGTTCTACAGTTCATATGGAATTTTTTCTGTTGATTTTCTTGGCAAGCGATTTTTGGAGATAGCATGCAGTCATGATAGCCTGTGGTTGGCATATCAGCATCAAAAAAAGCATGCTCCTTCCACTCTCACAGAGAGTCCAGTTCATTCTGCCTACAACCCCGTTTTGTTCTGGGTTATATTTCCATGTTTTCTAAAAATGGCTTGTGTTGTGCCACTTGTATATTCAGACCCATTGTCTGTACGCAGCACTCTGGGCATTTTGCCAAATTTATACTTGCATGAGCTAGATACTGTTCTAACTTCACTGGCACTTCATCCTGGTTGTGCAACAGGTATAATGTGGTGTACCTAGAGTAGTCATCAATGAAATTAAGAAAATACCTCTTCTTTCCTGAAGTCATGTTTTTCATTGGACTGGAAAGATCTGAATGAATTAAGTCCAGAGGCTTTTGAGCTCTGCTGTTGCTCTGCTTTGGAAAAGGCTTTCTTGTCATTTTTCCCTGAATGCAGCTGGTACTTTTCATTATTTGATCACACTGGCTAATTTTTACACCACTTGCATAGTTACCCTCGGCTATTTTTTTTTATTGTATTAGGACTTCTGTGCCCAAGACATCTGTGCAAAGTGTGAATGCAGTTTGAATGTTTTTCCTCTTTGGCTGTATTAACCATTTCACTGCAGTTCAGCTGATACAGTTCATCTGTGATTTTGGCCTTTGCAAGTAAACAATCCTCTGTTGTGATGACACAACTGTCACCTTGGAAAAGTCACTACATTGCTTTGGTTTGTAAGCTTCTTCACTGACAATAGGTTACTTTCAAAATCAGGCACATGCAGAACATTTCTCATGTGTACCTTTCTGGTGATATTCTGAGAGATAGGGCAGTAAATAAAACCATTTCCAATTCCTTCTGACTTTATTACCTGCCCATTAGCTGTGGTGATATTTTCTGCTTTGCTTTGAGCTGAGTGAAGAGATTTCTGTCATTGTTCATGTGAGTTGTAGTTCCTGTGTCAACACACCATGCCTGCACAGATGAGGCACCACATTTGACTCAAATGCATACTCAGTGTCTGAAATGACCTCTGCTTCTTCCTTGGCATTCTTAGCTTGTTGTAATTTAACTTATCTTTGCATTCTAGCTTTCCAGATTCTGCAGTCTGCCTTTAAGTATCCTGTTTTTTAATACATACAAAGCATTTATGGGTTTCTAGTTGCGTATTACTGTTTTTATTTCTGTTTTTCATTTTTAAAGCAGCCGCTGTATTGGACATACTTTCACTGTTTATGCTTTCTGCCTTGCACTTGTATTTATCCATAAGTGTACCTTTAACATACTCTAATGTTAGTTCATCATCTGGACGTACATCAGATGTTGTAACAAGTGTTTTATAACTTTCAGGTAGACCACTAACTAAAAGTGCTGCGATGTAAAAGTCTTTTATATCCAATAACTGCCAGCCTTTCAACCATTTCTAAAGTATGCCTTATATAATCCTGCATATTCTGGTCTTTCATCAGCTTGGTCTAATTTTGTTTTCTAATTAGAGTTTATTGCTAAGATTAGCTCTTTCATGTACCTTTGCAGTTCCTCCAACATTTCCTTAGTGGTTTCACGGGTGCATATGCTGGATTTTGCATTGCTTTCTGTCCAAGACACAAAAACTGACAAATAGCCACTTAGGTTTGCTTCTCTGCTCCTGAGTGGTCTTACAGAGCCAAAGCTAGTAAATAAACTTTGGTTACTGCTGTGCAGCACCATGTGGGAAAAATGAGCTAGCAGGTCATCCATCAGTTGTCCTTATTCATCTGGCACTTATACTCATTTGACTCTTTGACAGACACTTTCCATTTGTTACAGACCCATCTTAGAGTGCTCCCCACCTAAGCACCATGTTCAATCATAGTCTCATGTCAGGCTTTATGCCCACGGAATGGTGCACAACAACAGTTATCCCACTCCACAAAGGGGGAGCCATCACTGATCCTGGGAACTATCGCCCTATTAGCCTGACGTTCCTGGTCTGCAAGGTCATGGAACATATCATCATGAAACTCATAAACAAAGACATTGGCCACCACCAAACTCTGGACCCCACCAAGTTCGGGTTTGTGAAAGGCAGATCATGCCTTCTGAACCTGATTGACTTCTTTGAAGCAGTCATCAAAGCAGTAGATGAGGGTAAGGTGATTCACACAGCCTATCTTGACCTCGCCAAGGCTTTCAACACCATCTCCCATTCTGGAATTATAGCTAAACCCACTAAACTAGGTATAAATCCCTACGTCACAAGATGGGTTGCCAACTGGCTCTCTGACAGAACCCACATTGTAAAAGTTGCAGACTCCAAATTTGACTTCAAACCAGTGACAAGTGGAGTACCACAGGCTTCAGTCCTAGGACCTCTCCTGTTTGGTATCTATTCTCTGAAGTACAGACTAACACAGAAGGCCTCTGGATAATGAAGTTCGCAAGATGACTGCAAACTAGGAGCCATAGTCGAGTCCCCAAATGATGTGGACATCCTACAGAAGGGCCTCACTGACACAGATGCCTGGTGTCAGAGGCATGGCCTCAAGCTCAATGCCAAAAAGTGCATTGTCATCCCCTTTGGTAAAAACTCTGTACTCATGAACTACCACGTAAATGGCAGTCTACTTAATGCCGAATGTGTGATAAGACACCTAGTAGTCTCTCATTTGATAATCACATCACCACAATAGTCAGGAAATCCTTCTATGTGGCACACCTCATCACAAAAGGGTTCTTATTCAGGAAAAAAGAGGTCATTGTTTCCCTCTACTCGGCACTCATTGGACACATTATAGAGTACAATGCCCCTTTTGGAATGTACCTCACAAGACATCTGCAGCAGTTGGAAAGGCCGCAGAAGTACCTCACAAAGAGGATTACTGGCCTCAAACAGATGCCCTACACTGACCGTCTCAAAAAAACTCCAGCTTTACTCTGTAGCATATTGCCTACTCTGAGGAGATCTCTGCCTAACATATAGAGCTATGTTAAACCCAGAGCTGTTGGACATGCTACACCTAAAGAAATCCCAACTCCTCCAAGCTACACACTCTAAGGACCTAAACCTTGTCACCACAATAAACAGGACATGCTGGAGGGATAGATTCCTGTCCCAGAGACTTCCTATACTCTGGAACAAGCTATCCATCTATGTCAAGCAAAGTTCCTCATTAGCACACTTCAAGAAAAATCTTGGTGAGTGGATGGGAAATAGGAAATATACCCCGGGGATCACTTCTGTGGCTCTGCTCAACAGGGGCACAGGAAATTAACCTTCTTGGGTGGCGTAAGTCAGGGATCCTTGTTGGCTAGGCTTACTTAGGCCCTTGGGCCGTTAGCCTAGTACCTGCCTATGAACATATTAGTAAAACATGCATTCAGATTTCAGCCCTGAGTAATGTCAATCAAAATCAAAATAACAGCTGTAGCTGCTTTTCCAGAACCACAATGAGAAACAACATTTTCATATTCTACTGACTATGTTTCTTCAGTTTATTCTGCCTTTATCTTTTTTTTTTTTCAAATGTCCTCTGCAGATCTATGCGTACTGCACATATGAAGTATCTATACCTGTCTGACAGTTTAGTGCAGAAGGTTAGTTAAGTATTGTACATATGAAGTATTTACATATGTCTGAGAGTTTAGTGCAGAAAATACTACATATATGAAGTATTCATACCTGTCTGACAGTTTAATGCAGAAGATTAATTAAGTACCCAACATTTGAAATATTTATGCCTGTCTGACCATTTGGCACAGAAGGTTAATTAAGTACCCAGCATATGAAGTATTCATACATGCCTAGCAGCTAGGTACTCGAGCGGCTATGAGTTCAAATGGAGCAGCTGCTTTCACCCAAACTTGAAAATGAGTTCAGCCAATCAGATGACATACTAAATTGCTATCATTCTAGGGAAGGGAATCAGGAAGTACTCATGGGCCAGTAAGTCAGGAAGGGAAATAGGAGGATAACTTTAGCTTTAGGGAGGGAAGGGGGATTTTTAGATTATGGAGTGATCAGGAGTGAAGGGATGGGGAATTCAGATTTAGAGAGCAAATGGGAGTTTAAATTTAAGAAGTGGAGGAGAGTTTTGTGTTTAAGGAGCAATCAGTGCATTAGGTTTAGTGACGAGATAGGGATTTTAGGTTTGGGGAAAGATTGGTACATTAGGTTAAGAGAGGGAAGGGGGATTTTAGGTTTAGGGAGTTGGGGGTTGGTGTAATGGTTAAGGTGTTTACCTCACAAGAAAAAGGTACAGGGTTTGATTCTCACCTTAGGAAACATTTTGAGGCTAATATAGGTCCCTTGGGTCTTTAACCTAGGAACCCTTATGGAAGGTAAAGGTTGGAGTTTTATGATTATGATTTAGGTTCTGATAGGACTAGAAAAGATATGGCTTTGGATGGCATACTTAGTTGGGGAAATGAGTTCATGGGAGTTTAGAGCACTTGCCAAAATGTGCATGTGGTAGTGAGGGCATGTGTCTTGAGTGCATGTAGTAGACCCTATATACATACATATATATATATATATATATATATATATATATATATATATATATATATATATATATAATCTGCTGGTGATCCAGATCGCTGTCCAGTGAGGAGTGGGAATTTGCCCTTTATCTGCTGTTGTGCAATCTCAGAGTTGATATATATAAGTTGAAGGCTGTGTGGGGGGTGCATGAGGGCTAGCCCCCTGCCTAAAATATTCGTTTTAATTATTTTTATTTTCTAGGTTTTTATGTTAAATATTTTGAGACTGATGTAGATAGATACATACATAGATAGATGACAGATATATAGACAGAGATAGAAGATATAGAAATGACAAATGCAAGCAATGTGTACAGAAACAGTATATAATGAAAGTTAGTAAGATAAACATCAGGTATAGCCAAAGTTCAGTGAGAACAGACTAACTACATTTAATGCTTGCAAAGATGTGTTGTCTTCTGCCTGAGCACATGTAAGAGCTCTTTTGCTTCCACTTTTAAACAAAACCCTTTCATGCCCACATCATAAACAAATGAGACCAAAATAGCTTGATTTTATCCTGTATTTTTTCCTTTTATACTCTCCCTTGTGGACTGTAACATTTTATACATCTGATAAACTTATTCTGGTAAATGGTGCCTATTATTCAAAGTTCACCTGGGGCCACTTATGTTTAAGAATGTATCATTTTCCATGGATGGCAATTCTTAAAAATACACTGTAACCCAAGGTAGACTTTAAATTAATATAGATATTACCACACTAACAATGTAATGTACTTCAGCTAGTGACCACCTGATGGCACCATACATTCACATTTTAAAAGTAGTTTTATTTCTTTATATGCATTGTACTGTAGAATGTCACTCAAAAACTAGCAACAAGAGACACACTTAGCAATAAACTCAGTAGGCCTGGAGATCTTTACTTCCCACATCAATATATTCAAGGAATATGCAACCTGTTGTATATTTGTGCAACACATTGCTACAATGGAAATGCAGTAATGCTTAGAACTGCTGCTGATACAGCTAAAATTACAGACGTACAGCATTCCCAGCTGTGCACACACACCTCAACATTGCCTTCACAACATTTGTCTTCCTTTTAGTTTTCCTTCTTAGCTATGGAAAAAAAAACATAGTTGTGACATTAACAAAATACCAGTATGTAATACTGTACAACTCATGACTCACAGAGCATAACAGATGTGTACATTGTAGATATAGATTTATTAGCAGTGAGTCCATTGCTTATGTTCATGCACTTGGTATATGCAGAGTCCCGAATAAGTACACCAATTAACTGGGTCTGACATTACTGTCTCTGAACCAATGTCCCTACAACCCAGGCATTCTCATTATTAGACATACACTATTTAAATTTACTTAGGTTATGTAAACTATTCAGTCCTTAGCTAACCAACTTACTCCCACCCACTCTAACTCTACCACTAACACACCCACTTCACATCCCTCCTTAACTTCCACCCTGTCTCTACCACTTTTATCCGATCCCTTATCAGAAAACTAAAACCAACCACCCTTTCTGCTGACCTCCTTCCTGCAAAGTACCTACAAAAAGCTGCCGATGCCATAGCATTCCCCATCTCTATCCTAATCAATAGAACACTAACCGATGGAACTATCCCCTCAAGCTGGAAAATATCCCATGTTATCCCACTCCACAAAGGTGGAAGTTCAACAGAACTGTCCAACTACAGACCCATTGCCATTCTCTCACCACTAGCCAAATTAATGGAGAAGTGCGTTCATAAGCAGCTTATGGACTGTCTCATTCAGAATGGTCTGCTTGCCAGCTCTCAGCATGGCTTTAGGCCACATCACAGCACCACCTCCGCCATCCTTTCTTTTACAAATACCATATTCCAAAATAGGAACAACAATAGGCTATCTTCAGCCCTATTTCTAGACCTATTGAAGCCCTTTGATATGGTCAACCATAAATTACTCATCCTTTCCATAAAATCCATCTCCCTAGATAACCATGCTATTCAGTGGTTCCTATCCTATATGAATGGCAGACAACAGGCTGTATTATGGCAGGGCAAACTGTCCACCCTGCTACCTCTCACCCTTGGTGTTCCTCAGGGCTCTATTCTAGGTCCACACCCTTGGTGTCCCTCAGGGCTCTTTTCTAGGTCCTCACCCTTGCTGTCCCTCAGGGCTCTATTCTAGGTCCTCACCCTTGGTGTCCCTCAGGGCTCTATTCTAGGTCCTCACCCTTGGTGTTCCTCAGAGCTCTATTCTAGGTCCTCACCCTTGGTGTCCCTCAGGGCTCTATTCTAGGTCATCACCCTTGCTGTCCCTCAGGGCTCTATTCTAGGTCCTCACCCTTGGTGTCCCTCAGGGCTCTATTCTAGGTCCTCTACTCTTTTCTATCTTCATCAACAATCTTCATGCTGCCATCCCTGATGCAACCTGCATTCAATATGCAGATGGTTCTAAACTGGTCTGTATGGCCTCCTCCCCTTTACACCTTGCAAACCTTAACACAAAACACATTTAACACAGTTGAAAAGTGGCTCTCTAATCTCCATCTATTGTTAAATCCAAACAAAACTAAACTGCTCCTCTTTACCCTCACCAGTAGATCCACCCCATTTTCCTTCTCCATAACATCCAACAACAGTACCTCTATCTCTCCAGATAACCATAATAAGCTTTTAGGAGTAATAGTGGACAATAATCTCAAATTTTATCTGCATATCAATAAAATTCTTCTTCTTCTTTTTCTTTTTCTTTTGGCTTTTCCCGGTTAGGGGTCACCACAGCAGATCACCTGTCCCGTCATGATTGGCAGTGGAGTTTTACGGTGTCGAGTTGCCAACCTGGCACCCAACCTTCCACAGAAGGCACACACATGCACACACTCACACCTAGGGCCAATTTAGAGTGTCCAACCCACCTACAGCATGTCTTTGGGATGTGAGAGGAAACTGGAGCACCTGGAGGAAACCCATGTGACCACAGGGAGGACATGCAGACTCTGCACAGAAGGCACCCCCAGCCAAGGATCGAACCAGAAAACCTCTTGCTGTGAGGCAGCAATGCTAACTGCTGCACCACCATGGCCACCCGCATATCAATAAAACAATAAAAAACATTAATGAGAAGCTTGGTTCATTACATAGAAGCAAACTTTTTCTAACTCCATTAGCTAGGACTGCAATCGCCCACTCATACCTACTCTCTACCCTTCTATATGCCTACCCCATACTCTCCAATTTGAGCAAAACTAAACTTAGTAAGCTCTCTCACTGTTACAACCATACTGCCAGATTTGCCATATGCTTAACATAAAGGACACATCACTGACAAAACCTCAGTCTTCTCGGGTGGCTTCTGTTCAATCAGCTTATAGTAGCACACAAAATTCTTTACCATCCTGAAAATACTCTGACACTCAAAACTATCATAATGCCATACAGTAATTCAAGGCAACTATGATCATAGGATCATAGGTTCATAGGTAGCTACTAGGCTATCGGCCGGAGGGCCTATGTAAGCCTAGTCAACAAGGTTTTCTGGCTTATGCCACCCAAGAAAGTTATTTTCCTGTGCCACTGTCGAGCAGAGACACAGAAGTGATCCCTGGGGTGTATTTCCTATTTGCCATCCACTCATCAAGATTTTTCTTGAAGAGTGCTAAGGAAGAACTTTGTTTGACATAGATGGGTAGCCTGTTCCAGAGTATGGGAAGTCTCTGTAAAGGAATCTATCCCTCCAGCATGTCCTGTTTATTGTGTTGACAAGGTTTAGGTCCCTAGAGCATGTAGCTTGGAGGGACTGGGATTTCTTTAGGTGTAGCATGTCCAACAGCTCTAGGTTTGACATAGCTTTATATGTTAGGCAGAGATCACCTTGGAGTAGGCGATATGCTATGAAGTAAAGCTGGAGTTTTTTGAGACAGTCAGTGTAGGGCATCAGTAATCCTGTTTGTGAGGTACTTCTGTGGCCTTTCCAGCTGCTGCAGATGTCTTGTGAGGTACATTCCAAAAGGGGCGTTATACTCTATAATGGGTCTATAATGGGTCTAATGAGTGTTGAGTAGAGGGGAACAATGACCTCTTTTTTCCTGGATGAGAACCCTTTTATGATGAGGTGTGCCACGTAGAAGGACTTCCTGACTGGCGATGTGACTATCAAAGGACAGACTACTGTCCACCTGGGTCCCAAGGTCTCTTATCACACATTCGGTGTTAAGTAGACTACTGTCTATGTAGTAGTTCATGGGTACACAGTTTTTACCAAAGGGGATGACAATGCACTTTTTGGCATTGAGCTTGAGGCCATGGCTCTGACACCAGGCATCTGTCTCAGCGAGGCCCTTCTGTAGGATTTCCACATCATTTGGGGACTCGACTATGGTTCCTAGTTTGCAGTCATCTGCGAACTTCATTAGCCAGAGGCCTTCTGTGTTAGCCTGTACTTCAGAGAAGTAGATACCAAATAGGAGAGGTCCCAGGACTGAACCCTGTGGTACTCTACTTGTCACTGGTTTGAGGTCAGATTTGGAGTGTGCAACTTTTACAGTGTGGGTTCTGTCAGTGAGCCAGTTGGCAACCCATCTTGTGATGTAGGGATTTATACCTAGTTTAGTGAGTTTAGCTATAATTCCAGAATGGGTGATGGTGTTGAAAGCCTTGGCGAGGTCAAGATAGGCTGTGTGAACCACCTTACCCTCATCTATGGCTTTGGTGACTGCCTCAAAGTAGTCGATCAGGTTCAAGAGGCATGATCTGCCTTTCACAAACCCGAACTGGATGGGATCCAGAGTTTGGAGGTTACCAATGTCTTTGTTTATGAGTTCCATGATGATACGTTCCATGGCCTTGCAGACCAGGCTCGTCAGGCTACTAGGGCGATAGTTCCCAGGATCAGTGGTGGCTCCACGTTTGTGGAGTGGGATAACTGTTGCTGTATGCATTCAGTGGGCACAAAGCCTGATGTGAGGCTATGACTGAACATGGAGCTTAGGTGGGGAGCCAATTCGTTCTAAAGTTTGTGTAAAATGCAGCCTGGGATGTTGTCCTGTCCCATGGATACTGTGTTTTAGGCTTTAGAGAGTGCAGCTTTTACCTGCGTAGTTGTGATTACAGGGACTCTGCATTCCTCCTGTATAGATATGGGCCCTTTAGGGGTGGGGTGGGGGGGTAAAATTAGCACTGAACCTATCTGCCAGTATGTTGGCAATATGAGATGGTTCTGTAATTTTCGTGTTATTGTGCTGTAACTCAGAGCAGATCTGGGTGTTGCCATTGAGATTCTTGACATATATATGCTTTGTGGTTGTCCTTAGAATCAGTGGTGATTTTGTTTTCGTAGCTAGCTTTGGAGGATCTTATAAGGGATCTCAGCTTCTTACTGAGGCTGACCAGGGAGCTCCTCCACTCATGGGATTTTACTCTGTTTTGCAACACTTTCTTCCTTCTGTTGTACAGTTTGTTTATGGCAGGGGACCACCAGATTGGCTTCCTTTTTTTGGAGGATAGCATCTTTGTTCTGTTTGGGATAGCATGATCCATGCACTCGTGTAAGTGCTTTTAGAGTGCATTTGTGTAGGATTCAGCAGTCGTAACTGTATTGTCCATCTACATGGGTATCATGAAGTTCACCACTTCTGTCTTAAGAAGCATGAAGTTAGCTTTGGTGAAATTTTTTACCATGGTTTCCTTAATGGGGGTGGGATGTGGATATCAAGGTTGATTAGCTTATGGTTGGATCGGACCAGTGAGGAGTTGACTTCAGGTGTGGAACACCGGTCACTCATGTTGGTAATGACTAGGTCTAGGATATTGTTGGCCCTGGTGGGGGTATGGATAAGCTGATCCAGGACATTGGAGTTTATGAATTCCAGAAAGCATTGTGTGAAGGAGTTGGTACACGATTAGTTTTCCTAGTTAATGGTGGGGTAGTTGAAATCGCCCATTATTAGGGTGTTTGGTTGAACCCTAATATTTTCCAGTACATTAAGAAAAGAGGAGTGGGAATCTTGGGTCATGGTGGGGGATCTGTAGCAAGCTACAGTTTGGAATGCAGTTTTGCCCAGAGTTAGTTGCACTTGGATAACCTCGGATGCATTATGCTGAGCAACTAGCCTGGAGGTGTGGATATCCTTAATGAATATGGACACACCTCCGCCTTTGGTGTTCCGGTCCAGGTTACATGGCCGAAAAGTGTGATATGAGTTATAGCCTGGTAGTGCAAGGGTGATCTCTGGAGCCTTGAACCAGGTCTCAGTCACTGCACAGATATCAATGTTCTCCATTTTAAGGAGTGCCTCGAGTGAGTGCATTTTGAGATTTAGACTTCTAACATTGAGTAGCATTACCCTCAGTTTTTGCTTGCCTGTTCCTGTTACGATGGTGAATTTGGCATTTGAACTTTGCCTAAAAAAGGCACTATAGGGGTGGCAAGAGCCTTAGCCAGTATCCGGAATCCCAGGGGCGACAGGTGCAGACCATCTCTGGCAAAGCATCGTGGTCTGTCGACCATGTCATCCCAAGCAGACAGATACTGGATCCCCTTAGAATGACACCAAAAGCTTAGCCAATTGTTGAAGTCAATCATTTTGTCCTTGTACTGTGGTATCATTCTGGGCGATGGCAGAATGCTACTCAGGGCTAGGGTCATACCTGCCTGGGCTACAAGATTGGAGAGCTCTTCCATGTCTCTTTTCATGTAGTCCAGGGAGGTACATCTCAGGTCGTTCACACCAACAATGGACAATGACAGAGTCATATTTGTACTTGTTGTGGAGTGACCTGAGTGTGTGGGTTATATGGCGGATCCTGGCACCCAACAGGCAGCTGACAGTAACCTTCTCCTTGTTTATCCTGGTGAGTGGGACATCAGTGTGCCTGACTGTAGGGTCACCTATGACTAGTGTGTTGGATACGTTGTTTTGCCTTATTGGCTGTGGTTGAGTGGCACACTGAGTCTGTGGGCTATGTGTCATTTGGGTTGTGTTGGGGGGTGGAAGTTGCTTGCGTTTCTGCTTTGGAGGTCTCTGTTGCTTGGGCAGATTATTATTGAGAGCTTCCGCGAATGTTTTTGTGTTTCTATGTGTGGATTTTGATGGTTCAGATTTAGTGAGACTATGTGATAAGAGTGGTGTGGTGCAAGTGTTTACCTTCTCCTCTTGAATGTCAAGTTCAGTCTTGGTTGAAGTGAGCTTTACCTCCAGTTTGGCTAGATAAGTGCATCTCTCACAGGTTGTAGTGTTGGGTGGTAGGAGGAGAGGGTTGTCTGTGTACATTAGGCAATTTCTACATTGCCCCAAGATGCCCAGATTCATCAGATAGACGGGAGAGATCATCCAATAAACTGTTGGTCCAAAGCCACAAAGCCATTGACTCTCCTGGTGACTCCCTGTTTGCCAACATCATTGGTAAAACTTGGAATTAACTTCCATCTAACCTTATCCTCGAACCTTCTTTAAGTCTCTTCAAAAAAGGCCTCAAACAGTATTTTAAAGAGCACTGACTTTATCCCTATACTAACCCTGATTAATCACTACTTATTCAATGCCTTATTTAAATTAATATTGTACGCATTTCTTGCTCATAACAGCTTGCTGCAACCTGTTGTTTTTGCATACTATTACACACTGTGTATATTGTGAGTACCTACTAGAGGGCTTTGTAAATATATTTGACTTGTATCTGTTATGTTCTGTCTGTGTCATCTGGAGCTTTTTTCCCCGGGCCTCCACTGAAAATGGACTTATATCCAGTGGGACTATCCCAATCAACAAATGTAAAATAAAATAAAATAAATAAATAAATAAATAAATAAATAAATAAATATCACAGAGCATTATTTAGCAGTACTTCAAAATAATTTACTTATAATTTTAATATACAGTTTAAACGATACATGCACCTTTTCTTTCATAAAGCAGTCTCTCTTTTCCATACATTTGGCCTTATATGGATACCTTCTTTAGAGGTCTGCATACCATCTCTGCTTTGTGGCCCTACTGAGCAGACTTGGCTAGGCCTTTCAACAGGAACATAGGATTTTTGAAATTGTGTCAACTAATATATGCTATTATTAAAAAAATAAATAGGTAGTTGTACAAAGTGTACATTATAGCATAAGGCTGCTACTCCCACACCCGTTAAAGGGGTCATCTGCTGAGAATGTAATATCAGCACCTCAGTGTTAGGTAGTCAGTTTGATCATCTGTCTCTTTCTAGTTCAAATCTGGTCTGTCATACCTCTTAGGATGTACCTTTGTCATTACTGAGTGGAAATATTTGTGGTTCTACTCCTCTGTTGAAGATCTGCTCACAAATATTTTGGGGCATGGTCTTAATAGGGAGGTTTTAAACCAGGACTGGTGTGGAATAGCAGTTCTGTGCTTTAGTTTTGCTCAACAAGCATTTCTTCCATGTTCCGTTGTATAGCAACTGCATTCTATCAGGTTGCAAGCTATTTCTTAAATGGTTTACCTGTTTTCTGTAGTACCTGGTCTGTTACTGATAGAGTACTTTTTAGATGCAATGCTTGACAGAATCTGGCCATGTTGCTCTTTGCTAGTTCTATTGTCTATTTTATTTTATTATTATTTATTATTTTATTTTATTTTTATTGTCTATTGTCTTTGGTCAACACCTGCTCACCTGTACCAAAGCTTATCTTTGGTCTGTTATTTGTTTCTGTTTAATAAAGCTGAACTTCAAAATTCTAAATCAAGTATACAACAGAATAAAACTAAAAGCAGAGATGTCTAAACTGTAAAAGTTTGGATATAAACTGCAAAAGGTATTATTTTATGCATAGGACCGACAAATGTTTAAGCAAAGGATCTTGCAACATTTGTCCTGCATAAGGAATAATGATATAAATAATGCCTTAAGTAGACATGTGATGGAACATCCTACCCATAGTTTTACGTTCAGGGCCATTGTAAATGTTCAGGTGAATAATAGAGGAGGCAATCTGAAGAACTTAACAGAGTTAACTGAATCCAGGTGGATAATTGAGTTGCTGGCCAGTAGGAAACCAGGGCTTAATGATGTGATTCCTGTGAAACCCACCCTCCAAAATAGGCGGGTTTTTCATTGATTGTCATTGGCTACTCATTATTTTAAAAAGTGTTTGTTTTATGAAAATGGTATCTGAAGAAGGGAACATCCCGAAAGCGCTCATCTTGTGTTTTATTTTGTGTTTTTATGCAATAAATGTGATACAGTTCAGCAGTGTCCTACACCGTTTTTGTTCTATTTCGTTGGTGGTTCGTGTGCTAGGACTTTGGTGCAGTATTGGATTTTTACTTCTATCATCCAATAAACTGTTGGTCCAAAGCCACAAAGCCATTGACTCTCCCGGTGACTCCCTGTTTGCCAACACCATTGGTAAAACTTGAAATTAACTTCCATCTAACCTTATCCTCGAACCTTCTTTAAGTCTCTTCAAAAAAGGCCTCAAACAGTATTTTAAAGAGCACTGACTTTATCCCTATACTAACCCTGATTAATCACTACTTATTCAATGCCTTATTTAAATTAATATTGTACGCATTTCTTGCTCATAACAGCTTGCTGCAACCTGTTGTTTATGCATACTATTACACACTGTGTATATTGTGAGTACCTACTAGAGGGCTTTGTAAATATATTTGACTTGTATCTGTTATGTTCTGTCTGTGTCATCTGGAGCTTTTTTCCCTGGGCCTCCACTGAAAATGGACTTATATCCAGTGGGACTATCCCAATCAACAAATGTAAAATAAAATAAAATAAATAAATAAATAAATAAATAAATAAATAAATAAATAAATAAATATCACAGAGCATTATTTAGCAGTACTTCAAAATAATTTACTTATAATTTTAATATACAGTTTAAACGATACATGCACTTTTTCTTTCATAAAGCAGTCTCTCTTTTCCATACATTTGGCCTTATATGGATACCTTCTTTAGAGGTCTGCATACCATCTCTGCGTTGTGGACCTACTGAGCAGACTTGGCTAGGCCTTTCAACAGGAACATAGGATTTTTGAAATTGTGTCAACTAATATATGCTATTATTAAAAAAATAAATAGGTAGTTGTAAAAAGTGTACATTATAGCATAAGGCTGCTACTCCCACACCCGTTAAAGGGGTCATCTGCTGAGAATGTAATATCAGCACCCCAGTGTTAGGTAGTCAGTTTGATCATCTGTCTCTTTCTAGTTCAAATCTGGTCTGTCATACCTCTTAGGATGTACCTCTAATTTGTCATTACTGAGTTGAAATATTTGTGGTTCTACTCCTCTGTTGAAGATCTGCTCACAAATATTTTGGGGCATGGTCTTAATAGGGAGGTTTTAAACCAGGACTGGTGTGGAATAGCAGTTCTGTGCTTTAGTTTTGCTCAACAAGCATTTCTTCCATGTTCCGTTGTATAGCAACTGCATTCTATCAGGTTGCAAGCTATTTCTTAAATGGTTTACCTGTTTTCTGTAGTACCTGGTCTGTTACTGATAGAGTACTTTTTAGATGCAATGCTTGACAGAATCTGGCCATGTTGCTCTTTGCTAGTTCTATTGTCTATTTTATTTTATTATTATTTATTATTTTATTTTATTTTTATTGTCTATTGTCTTTGGTCAACACCTGCTCACCTTTACCAAAGCTTATCTTTGGTCTATTATTTGTTTCTGTTTAATAAAGCTGAACTTCAAAATTCTAAATCAAGTATTCAACAGAATAAAACTAAAAGCAGAGATGTCTAAACTGTAAAAGTTTGGATATAAACTGCAAAAGGTATTATTTTATGCATAGGACCGACAAATCTGCACTACCCGCATTTAAAGATTGCATCTACACATCCCCTACTTATGTATTCTAACTATAAGGCCACATTATTTTGAAGGTAATGCAATGCTTGGTTTCTGGAAAATGAGCTATCATTTTTTTTTCTCCAGTGTTACATCACCTTGAAGTTGAAATAAATAGGTAGGGTGGGGTGCGGAAAGCTTGCTGTGTTTGCTCTAATCCTTCATTCATCCAATTTGTGGCAAAAATGGTAAAGAGCAGACATAGAATGTTTCATTCCAGCTTGCTTAATGACTGTATTGAATTCTTCTAGTTTGAACTGTAGGACATTACTACTGTCAATATGCTTAGGCTACAAATTCTTGCATATAATAAATAAGATTTACATAAATGATATGCAGTATACCAGTTTAGTGCATGTGGTAAAGAATGGAAAATCTAATATGTGAATCCTAGACTATGGAGTTCCAGTGCTGCAGAAGATGTATATTATTACATGCTATACCTGCAGAAGATGTATATTACATGCCATGCCTGCAGAAGACACATGTTATTACATGCCATGCCTGCAGAAGACATATATTATTACAAGCCATGCCTGCAGAAGACATATATTACATGCCATGCCTGCAGAAGGGTCTATATTATGTGATCGAAGACAGTGTTCTTCGAACGCGTAATAGTCGAACCTAAAACATCAAAAACACATAACTGTGAACGGCCACGTCTGCAAATTTTTTCCTAGGGAAAAAAATTTGTGAGGCCGTAAATCAACAAAACACACTTCCCAATCCTAATCAAGTGGGGGGCTTCACCCCCCACACCCCCCTAACTAAATATGCCAACTCCGAGATCGCTCAACACTGGGGAACAGAGCAAACTGTGAGAAAGGCCAATTGATTTTTTTCCCTAGGAAAAAATTCACGTACTTGGCCATTTGCGGTTATGTGTTTTCAATGTTTTTGGTTTGACTATTACGCATTCGAAGAACACTGTCTTCAATCGCGTAATAGAGAACCCTGCAGAAGACATATATTACATGCCATGCCTGCAGAAGATGTATATTATTACATGCCATGCCTGCAGAAGACTTATATTATTGCATGCCAGTGCATTTCGCTAACAGTAGGAGTGAGTATCAAGACTGAAAAGTACCTGTAAGTTACAGCAACATTTTGAAAGATTTACCAACTGCTCAAAAGTCAAGGAGTTGCCAAAGCTGTCCAAAAGTGGAATTTGCTACAATGCAGCCACTGTATGCATAAGTCAAACCATGTACACATGTAGGTCCACAGCAGATATGTTTATAACACTATATTCAGTTACAGATACTGTGCACGTATATATGTACAGGGGTCCCCTTCAAAACATCTAAAACCCATAATATCTAATTTCATAACATTGAGACCAGAACATCTAAAACCAAAAACATCTAAAACCCATAACATCGAATTTCATAACATCTAATACTACAAATCACATGAAAATAACATCCCCTCCACATATAATGACACCAAACTACCAAACACACTTTTTACTACGTTTCTGCAGGGGGGCTTGATACAGTGGGGTTAGGAAATTAACTTTTTCCCACTGTAGTACGATCTTGGAGTTGGTGTATTTAATTTACGAGGGGTGAGGGGCGGAGCCCCCACATGGGGGGTGCAGGAGGGCTTGCTCCCTATACAGAAATGTAGTAAATAAATGTGTTTGGTAGTATGGTGTCGTTATATGTGGAGGGGATGTTATTTTCTTGTGATTTGTTGTGTTAGATGTTATGAAATTAGATGTTATGGGTTTTAGATGTTTTGAAGTAGACCCATGTATGGATATACACATATGTATAAGGTAAGCAAATCACACAGATGCCATGTCCACATCCCTGATATCCTGTCACCATTGCCACCAGCCCATGACTGCTGCTCAGCTACACTCACATGCTGGTGAGGTAGGTCAGGATGGTTGTGAAAATCAGCAGAACACTGATGTTGCTCACTAAGTACAAAGCCATAATGACATGTGAATCTGGACTGGTAGTCAGGAATGGGTAATTAGGCCAGTGTAGGGCAAATGATTTATGAACTGTACAATTTATTCCTGTGTTGATACACTTACTTCCTTATCTTGGCAAACTATGTTGGAGAGTTCACAGTTTAAAGCTGTTTAGTATAGCACAGACCCCCCCCACCACACACACACACACACACACACACACACACACACACTTATGCATGTGTTTTTGTGAGTATGAGTGTGTGTTTGCATTTGTTGTACAAACCTGAATCAATGTCTTTTTCCCGACACACCTACGCCAAACTATCATTTACCTGTGCATACTAGAGAACATTGAACCCCATTAATTTTTCTTTGTACCCGTACAACTGCCAAATTATTCTGATGGCTCCAGAGATTGGATGAAAAGTGATTTCCTAGTAATGACAAGCACACATTCCTTTTTTTTTCAATTCCATTGATAAGAAGGGCTGCTGATCCCCATAACTGCTGCACCCTAAAAAATACTAGGCTTAAGGGGGAAGCAGTAGCCTTACTAATGAAATTAACACGCTCTATCTGTTTGTTCTGTATGATTATCTGTTGATCTATCCTCTCATCCTGTCTGTTTTTCTCTTAATGTATATGTCTGTCTCTATCTCTGTAGCTCTATATCTTTCTATCTATCTATCTATCTATCTATCTGTCTGTCTGTCTGTCTGTCTGTCTATCTATCTATCTATCTATCTATCTATCTATCTATCTTTCTATGTAAACTGTGTTGGAAAAAAAGGAAAAAAATATGCCAAGGTGGTTGCCAAGTTATAAACAGTTTCACATGCTTGGGTAACATGTCACTTGCCATACTCGACCAGTATTAGCTCTGTTTCCCAGCTAACAGGTAATCTAATACCTTACAGATTGCTCTCAAACAATCATATTACAGTAAACTATCAGTTAACCGGAACTCAAGCAACTGGCACTCTCAAGCAACCGGCAAAAAAAAAAATCAAAGAAATACAGTACAATTTTCATGTGTTGCACTTACCGTATTCCCCCCATAGAAACATACCTTATGTTTTTAGAGTTTTAGAGTTTTAAAAATGAAGATGGGAATAAATTCCCTCTCTCCCCAACCTGAGAACAAGTCAAACCAAACAAATAGTATAGTGTACAGTATTAGTCAGGCCTATTTTTACTAGTAACTCTCAAGCAACCAGAAACTACAGTTATCTGGGATCTACCAATCCCCATAGATGCCAGTTAACAGAGTTTACTGTATAGGTCTCTCACTTGCTCACTCAGTCATTCCCTCACAATTTTAAATCTTATCTGTTTTGGCTATCAAATCATACCTGAGTTATTATGGTCACTATTCAGTATATCCATAGTGTGCTGATGTACAAGAGGCCCAGAGTTATTATGGTCACTATTCAGTATATCCACAGTGTGCTGATGTACAAGAGGCCCTGAGTTACTACGGTCACTATTCAGTATATCCACAGTGTGCCAGTATACAAGAGGCCCTGAGTCACTATGGTCAATATTCAGTATATCCACAGTGTGTTGGTGTACAAGAGGCCCCGTGATTGTTATATAGACTCACAGTGATGCTTTCAGCCATCACAGATGCAACTGTATTTTAAACCTTTATTACAGTAGGTATTTCATATTCCCAGCAACATCCTAAGTTAAATCAATTTTCTGTCAATTATCATACATTAAATTATATCCTTAGACACTGAAGATCAATTCATATATTTATATATTTTATTTTAATTAACTAATAGTTCTTAAAAAATAACCACTTCACAAATCCATCATAAAGATAATCCTCTAAGCTGTAAACTTTGAAATTTATATTATGTAATCCTAGGTCACAGTAAATTAAAAAGCCTTATAACTGATTGTCTCCCAGGTAAAAATCACAAACAAAATGCAATGATTTTTGCCTCTATTTAATTACCCTACCTTAAAAATACCTCCAGGGGACCACTAGCTTAACTTAAGTATCCAGCTACATAAATAAAATATAGTATATTAAAGGGCAGAAAATAGTCTGAACTACAAATTTAAATTTGTGGGACAAACTGAGTTGTCCCTGCACCTCTTTTGACTTCAGGTATGATGTCAGCTCTCTTGAAGGTCCCTTCCTATTTAACTGCTAGTCTGTAGGCTCTCATCACATTTCAGTAAAGCAAGCCAGCAACACATCTACTCTCCCACAGCCAGTGAGTCTTGTCAACATTTGGCAGCATTTTAAATATTTTCTTAACTTTTCAGTGGCATAATAGTTCATTGCTTTCTCTGTATATACATCATGTATATTTGCATAACAGTTATTTATACTATATACATACATACTTTATGCATATCTACATGGATGTTCTTCTTTCTCCCCTTTTTGACCCTGGTGGTTTCAAGTGTTTTATTATTCTTCAGTGAAGATTATCATATTATTTTCTTTTATGTACCGTCTGCTGTAGTTTTCATGGATCATCGTTTTGAATTCGGCAATGGTCAGGAGGGAGGGGGTGAAGGCATGTAGTATTTGTTGCAGTGCAGGCTTCCAGTGCTTTTCCACATGCTTATTTTTGTTTAGCCTCATTGGTTGCAGTGACATTATTTACTAGTTGGTGTCATGCCATTTCTGTTGTTCCCTCTGTTGTGCGGTTTCCTGAAGTTTTTCCTTTTGTTCTCATTGCTTTTTCTTCAGTTTCCTGGTACAAGTTTTGGTAATTGCAGATTTAAATAATGTGGGGACAATGATAGCTGTCATCTGGTTACTGGTAAAACCAGGGAAATTCCTTGAATAATCATAGATGATCAGGGTCATTATTTAAAGTATTACTTTAATTAAAATTAACATGCATTTTCTGAAATAAAAGGAATGTATAACTTTAGTTACATGTACAGTTATTAAGGGCAATATACTTCCTTCCCCAAAGTCATGAGTTTACTACGGATTAGGAGGGACAGAGTACATTTGTCACTCAAATCAAGGACAGTTGAGTGGGATTGGTCAAAGGTTTACATTTAAGGATACATTTTCTATTTGTCTAGCCCCCCAACATGCAAACACACAGACAGACTGCTTTTTGTTAAATGAGCATGTTCTTAATATGACAGTTTTATTTCTACATGCATATGCTGAAGGAAGGTATGTAATTCAGATTTCTCTCACTTTACTAATTACATAAGTGTTTTAATTTCAATTTTCCTTTATATTTTTGCTTGTGCTGTTGAAAGTGAAGATTTAGTATTCCTGCTTGAAACTTTACCTGAAGGAAAGGGTTACTAAAGTGTGGCTTATGTTTTTTTCTTCCTGCCACCTTTGTGGTTCTTCTCCTGTCAGGAGTAAGTCAACCCCATTGTATTTTGCTTGTCTACCCTTAGTCTTCATGTGATGGGTCTGTTACTTGCCAGAGCAGGACCCCTGTATATACAGGATATGGACAACTGGTCAAAAGTTGATTTCATTGATAAGAAAAAAAAAAGCTCTAAGTGTTAGAAATCAGCTGATCACACATACCAGCTTTTTTTGCAAGTGCAAGATCATGGTACAGTAGAGACTGGGGAATTTGTCTTTTCCCGACTGTAGTGCAATCTCATAGTTTATATACATACATATATATCTATATAGCTATCTCTCTCTCTCTCGCTATATATATATATATATATATATATATATATATATAGTTTGCAGGGAGTGTGGGGGTGCAAAACATTAAGTATTTTTTATCAGTATTTTTATTTTAAACACCTTTTGGTCAACAAGATTAGCTTACAAAGTTGCTTATTCAACCAAGGAACATGCATCCATATCTAGATGTGTGTGTGTGTGTGTGTGTGTGTGTGTGTGTGTGTGTGTGTGTGTGTGTGTGTGTGTATTTATATTTATATATATATATATATGGGTCTACTTTGAAAGACCGACACGCTACTTCGCCGACACAAAAATCACCGACGCCAGATAACCGACAACACACAAAACCGACAACGCAAAACACCGAACACTATAACACCGACACATGGAACGTAAACAACACACTGCACTACATAGCATAGCCACTAGCCCTAACCCAAACCCTAACCCTAAGGTCCGACACTATCGCACACTTCACCTACCTGCACCCTAACCCTAACTCACTTAACCCACCCCTAACCCCAAGGTCCAACACTATCGCACACTTCACCTACCTGCACCCTAACCCTAACTCACTTAACCCACCCCTAGCCCAAGGTCCGACACTATCGCACACTTCACCTACCTGCACCCTAACCCTAACTCACTTAACCCACCCCTAGCCCAAGGTCCGACACTGCACACTTCACCTACCTGCACCCTAAACCTAACTCACTTAACCCGTCCCTAAACTACAGTCCCTCACTATCACACACTTACCTTACCCAAACCCTAACTCTGACACTAACACACACTCACCTTTCCCACAGCCTAACCCGAAATCCCACAATATCGCACACTTACCTCACCGCTTCTAACTCCGTCACTGTCGCACTTACGGTCGCGATCACACATTACCTTGTCGGTCTTTCCGCTGTCGGCAAATCACCCTGTCGGTAAACTTACCTGTCGGCGTTTGGTCGTTTTCAGCGTGGGAATCGTCGGTCCGGTCTTTTAAAGTAGACCCATATATATACATATATATATATATATATATATATATATATATATATATGTATGTATATATGGGTCTACTTTGGTTGACCGAAACGCCAGTTCACCGACACGCAAAACACCGAGACCAAACAACCGAAAACACACAATACCGACAACTCACAAAACCGAACACCATTACACCGACACAAAAAACGTAAACTACACATTACACACAATTACATATCCATTAACCTTAACCCAAACCCTAACCCTAAGGTCCGACTCTACCGCACACTTACCCTACCCGCACCCTAACCCTAACTCACTTAACCCACCCCTAAACCTAAAGTCCGTCACTATCGCACACTTATCCTACCTGCACCCTAACCCTAACTCACTTAACCCACCCTAAAACATAAAGCCCGTCACCATCGCACACTCACCCTTCCCGCACCCTAACCGTAACTCACTTAACCCGCCCCTAAACTACAGTCCGTCACTATCACACACTTACCTTACCCGAACCCTAAGTCCGACACTACCACACACTCACCTTTCCAACACCCTAACCATAAATCCCTCACTATCGCACACTTACCTGTCCGCTTCCTAACCCTAAATCCCTTGCTATCGCATTACCGCAGTCGCTCACACGTTGCCCATGTCGGTCTTTCGGCTGTCGGGATTTCACCTTGTCGATCACCTTCGTTTTCGGTCGTTTGGTCTCGGTCTTCTGCGTGTCGGTGAACTGGCGTTTCGGTTAACCAAAGTAGACCCATATATATATATATATATATATATATATATATATATATATACACATATATAGACAGATAGATAGATATAGCTATAGATCTAAGAGGAGAAAATGCCCTAGAAAATAGGAAGGAAAAATTTAGTAGTTTTTATGGCAAAAAAAATTAATAGTTTATTTTGCTATATGTGAATCCTTCTCTGCATTTTATGATGGAAAAAGGGAGAGGAATTTGGGGAAAAGAATCCCTGAGCACTTGCACAGTATTTGGAAAATGTTACAATATCTAAACATTCTGTGAATTGCGATCACTTTGAAAAAATCATGCTGTTTTGTATTTCAAAATGTAGAGAAAGAACTCAGTGGTAGATGGTAGGAACACTTTCTTGCCCACAAATAACTGACTTGGCAGATACAACTGAATGTTTAATTTTCCTGGTATTGATGAAAATATTTCTGTAGGTAGTGTGTTAAACATAAGAATGTTGAAGACTGTCAATATCATTTTTATGTATGTATCTTCTTAAACAGCACCTGATTCTATCACATATTTTTTACAAGACTTTTAAACTGAATGGATTAGACTTAATTTTTTACTTTTGAAGAAGTCCTGTACTGACAGGGATAAAAGTGCTGGAATAACTCAGGATCCAAGTTCCAAAAGACATGCTCTCAAAGTAAGTCACTCACTCTTTAGACTTGCAAGCAAGTCTTTTGGAATCTGGACCCCAGGCATAAGCCTGTTTATAGATAGTCCTTATACCAATGTAAGTAACGTACAACGTAAACAAGTCTTTCAAAATCAGGCAGGCTTACAGTGGAAGAAGTCACTTACACTGAGAACAAGTCTTTCAGAATTAGGCAGGCTTACACTGGTGTAAGTCACATAAACCAAGAACAAGTCTTCAGATTCAGGCAGGCTTACACTGGCGTAAGTCAATTACACTGTGAACAAGCCTTTTGGAATCAGGCCCAAAACTTCTACAAGAGCATGTCTGTGAGGCCTTTGTGGAGTTTGACTTTGGTATGAAGTGTTACAAATGTTTTCTCACCAAACACCTGGTAAGAGGCTTGCTTAGTGTTATTAATGTTATATAAATAATGTAGAAAGATAGATAGATATAGATACATAATTATATAACGAATGGTTGACATGTCACTTAGCTGACATTCAAAACAAGCACCAGAGCATGTCAAACATTCATCATATTGCACACAAAACACACTGACACTCAGTGTATCGATAAAGGTAACATATTTCCATTTCAGACACACCCACCACATTCAGGTCAAATTTGTCTGAATAGTGATAATTTTAAGGGAAGAGCTTTTTTCAAGTTCAGATACATGTTAAGGTTAGGGGCAGGGTTATTGTTATGGTTAGCACAAATTACTAAGGTGGGCATTCGGGGAGCTGAATCCCTCAGGTTCCACCTTAATAATGCATAATAATCCTAAAGCTTCCCCTAACCCTAATGTGCATCTGAACTTAAAAATCCCTTCAAATAAGATTACCACTATACAAGACAGCTTTTACACACACACACACACACACACACACACACACACACACACACACACACACACACACACACACATAAAATCTATACCCTTACCCAACCTTTATTCTAACCCCAACCCACACACATTCACACATACATAAACTCACATGTAACATACATCCCACTTACTTTTTTCAGCAAAGCTAACACCCTACAAAATGCCTGTTCGATAAAATGGATATTTGAACAAACAACCCTGCACTTCCAGCTGTGAACCAAAGCAATGGTTGACCAAACATATATATATATATATATATATATATATATATATATATATATATATATGGGTCTAGGACACATGCTCGACTAGCATGTGTCCGAATCACAAAACATCGAACACACATACACAAAAGCGCTTAACATCGAAAAGCGCTTCTGTGTATGTGTAGTTCAAAAAAAAAATTTACTTTTCTGCAGGGGGGCGAACACCCCCCCACTTTAATATTCTCACTCAGAGATCGCACTACAGTGGAGAAAAGGGAATTTTCCCTTACCCGCACTGTAGTTCGATCTACAAAACAGGCACACATACAAGGAAGCACTTTTCATTGTTAAGCGCTTTCGTGTATGTGTGTTCGATGTTTTGTGATTCGGACATATGCTAGTCGAGCATGTGTCCAGATCCCATATAGTTTTCATAGTTTCATAGTTTCATAGTTTAGTACTAGGCTATCTGCCCTGGGGTATTTGCAAGCCTAGCCCTAGAGATGTGGCTTTCGCCACCCCATGTAGTGGTACTAAGGTATATAGAATAAATTTAGAATACTGTGCCTTTGTCTAGTAGTGACACATTGAAGACCCCCTACTTATTAAAATTAGTTTACTGTGCCTCTGTTAAGTAGCGACACAGGGGTGACCCCCGGGGTAAACCTACGATCTCCCATCCACTCGTCAAGATCTCTCTTGAAGAGAGTCAGTGAGGGGCTCTGCATAACATGGACTGGGATTTTGTTCCAGAGTATGGGAAGCCTCTGAGTTATGAATCTGTCCCTCCAGCATGTTCTATTCATGTTTGTACTGAGGTTTAAATCTTTGGCTCTCGTGGTTCTTATGGATTTTGATTTTTTGAGGTGGAGCATGTCCATCAATTCCTGGTTGGACATGGCCTTGTACGTCAGGCACAGATCACCACTGAGCAGGCGGTATGCTACTGAATAGAGATGGAGTTTCTTTAGCCTGGCAGCATATGACATATGTTGGAGACCCTTGATCCTCTTGGTGAGGTACTTCTGGGGTCTCCCCAGCTGTTGTAAGTGCCGGGTGATGTACATACCAAATGGGGCATTGTACTAAATCATGGGCCTGATAAGGGAGGAGTACAGGGACACAATGACCTCCTTTGATTTGGATGTGAACCCCTTCATGATAAGGTGGTTATGGTAGAAAGTCTTTCTAACCACTTTGGCAACATGGGTGTCAAATGAGAGGTCACTATCAACTTGGGTCCCCAGGTCTCTGAT
Organism: Protopterus annectens; assembly: GCF_019279795.1. Classification (NCBI taxonomy): domain Eukaryota; kingdom Metazoa; phylum Chordata; order Ceratodontiformes; family Protopteridae; genus Protopterus; species Protopterus annectens. The sequence goes on from NC_056748.1 coordinate 249,300,410, forward strand.
TACTTTTTCAGTACTCAGTGGGTTACTGTCTATGTGATAATTTGTGGGTACTTTGTTTTTCCCAAAGGGGATGACTATACATTTCTTGGCATTCAGTTTAAGGCCATGATTCCGGCACCAGTTGTCTGTTTTGGTGAGGCCTTTCTGTAGGATGTATGTGTCAGCTGGTGTATCGACTATGGCTCCTAGTTTGCAGTCATCTGCGAACTTTGTCAGCCACAACCCTCCCATGTTTGCTTTCACATCTGAGAAGTAAATGCTGAACAAGAGGGGTCCCAGGACAGAGCCCTGTGGGACACCACTTGTGACTGGCTTTGAGTCTGACATGGCTCCCGCAATCTTGACTTTATGGGTTCTGTTCTTTAGCCAGTTTGCAACCCATCTTGTGACATATGGATTTACATTCAAGCTATTTAGCTTATCTATGATCCCCAAGTGGGGTATTGTGTCGAAGGTTTTAGCCAAGTCCAGGTAGGCTGTATGGACTGCCTTGCCCTCATCAATGGCTCTAGTGACTGTTTCAAAAAAGTCAACCAGGTTCAAAAGGCAGGATCTGCCCTTTACAAAGCCAAACTGGGTGGGATCAAGTGTCTGTAGGTCCCCAATGTCATTGTTTATGAGTTCCATAATAATTCTTTCCATAGCTTTGCAAACCAGGCTGGTCAAGCTTATGGGGCGGTAGTTCCCAGGGTCTGTAGTGGAGCCTCCCTTGTGGAGTGGGACCACTGTTGCTGTACGCCAGTGTTCAGGTACATATTCTGTAGTAAGGCTAAGGTTAAATAACATTTTTATATGCGGGTTTAGCTCCTCTTGGAGTACACGTATCACGCAGCCGGGGATACCATCAGGTCCCATAGATGCTGTGTTTTTTGCTTTGCTGAGGGCGGTTCTCACCTGGACATCAGAGATGACAGGGAGGTTACATTCAGCTGGGATGAGTATTTCTTCTTTTGGAGGTGAAGGAGGGGAGAAATTTGCACTGAACCTGTCTGCCAGAATGTTGGCAATATCTGTGGGTTCGGTAAATTTTTTTGTCATTGTGTACTAACTCTGAGCATATCTGAGAGTTTCTGCCCAGGTTTCTAACATAACTGAGGAATGCCTTGTGGTTATCTTTAGTGTCTTTGGCGATTTTTCTCTCAAAGTTGGCCTTGGATGTTTTTATGAGAGAACGTAGCTTTCTACTAGTGCTGATCAGAGCTGCCTTCCCTTTATGGGATTTTGCTCTGTCTTGCAGTAGTTTCCTTCTCTTGTTATACAGTTTGCTTATGGCTGGGGTCCACCAGACAGGACACTTTCCTTTGGTGGAGAGGGTCTTGGTTTTATCTGGGATTGCACGATCCATGCATTCTTGGAGATGTCTGTAGAAAGCATTTGTGTAGGATTCAGCATTGTGGGATGTGGTTTCCATTGGCCCTGAGGGCTTAAATGATACCATCTCAGTCTTGAGAAGTGTAAAGTCAGCTTTTGAGAAGTTCCTCACTGTAGTCTTATGTGCTGGGGGTGGAGGTGGTAAATGTATATCCAGGGTGATTAGTTTGTGGTCAGATCTCACCAGTGAGGGCAATACTTCCGGTGTGGAGCATTTTGTCCCCATGTTTGTGATGATCAGGTCTAGTATATTATCCCCCCTTGTGGGAGAGGTGACTAACTGTTCCATTGCATTTGAGTTTATGAATTCCAGAAACTTTTGGGCTAGGGTGTTAGGGCTAGAATAGTGCACCCAGTCTATGTTAGGGTAGTTGAAGTCTCCCAATATGATGGTATTTGGCGAGACATTCATATCTTCCAATGTCTTCAGGAAGGCTGAGTGGGGTTTTTGAGATTGGGAGGGTGGTCTGTAACATGCAACCAGTTGTATAGCATTTTTGCCTACGGTTAGCTGCACCTGGATGGTCTCCGATGCTTCATGAGTTGCCACTAACCTGGAGGTGTGGGTATCCTTGATGAATATGGACACTCCCCCTCCCTTTGTGGTTCGGCCTGGGTTTTGGGGCCGAAAAACATGATACGAGGTAAAGCCTGGTAGCGCTGGGGTGCTCTCAGGAGCCTTGAACCAGGTCTCAGTTACAGCGCAGACATCGATGTTCTCCATACTGAGGAGTGCTTCGAGAGCCTGCATCTTGAGATTTAGACTTCTGACGTTGAGCAGCATTACCCTTAATTTTTTTCCATTTTTGTTTTCTAAGGAGGTGGGTTCGTCTTTTGTGCCTTGCCTTAAAAAGGCACTATGGGGGTGGCAAGAGCCTTAGCCAATATCCGGAAGCCCAGTGGTGACAGGTGCAAGCCGTCCTTTGCGAAGCAGCGTGGCTTGTCCAGCATGTCATCCCAAGCAGACAGACATTGGATCCCCCTAGAATGACACCAGTAATTGAGCCAATTATTAAAGCTGATCATCTTGTCTTTGTATTGTGGCATCATTCTTGGTGAGGGCAGGATGCTGCTCAGGGTCAGGGTCATACCAGCCTTGGCTACATAATCAGAGAGCTCCTCTATGTCTCTTTTCATGTAGTCCAAGGAGGTACATCTCAGGTCATTCACGCCGGCATGGACAATGACAGAGTCATATTTGTACGTGCTTTTGAGTGACCTGAGTGCATGTAGTAATTGGTTGTTTTGGACCATTTCTAGCTCTTTTGAAGTTCCCTGTTTAAAATCCGCATTAGCGCAGCGCCGGTTAAACAGGTTAAACTTTTTCTGGCTCCGCCAAGTCTGCTCTTCAAATTTTCCCTTAGAAAGCTCTACTCTTAGAATAACCAGTCTACTCATTATATTATAAGCATAGCACTTGTTCTCAAAGCTTCTCTTCTATGCAAGCACTCTCAAACTCAAGTAGCACTACACCCACCTACCACCTCAACCACTTCCCTTAAAGGCACAGCACTCTCTTATAATATTCTAGCATGTCGAGTGGTAAATTGCTAGCATCTTCTCCTGCTCAGCTGGTTAATCTGGGAATTTTGAGACAATGCTATAATTGTCTCATGTACACAGACAACCCTCTCCTCCTCCCAACAAACACAAATACATGTGAGAGATGAAACTATATAGCCAAACTGGAGGCTGAACTCTCTCAACACAGGACTGGCAAGACCAGACAGGAGGAGAAGGTAACCACACACACAACAAACCCAGTCACACATAGACCTACCCCAACTGCAAATCAAGCACATAATAACACAAAAACATACTCAGAGGTTCTATTAAAAAACTTACCAAAACAACAGGGGTTCCCAAAGCAGACACCCAAAAATCCACCACCTCAAAACATAACACATGCAACACATACTTCAATAAATCGGTGTGTCAATAAATCACAGCCCTTAAGGCCAAACACTATGCCTGATACACTAGTGATAGGTGACTCTATAGTCAGACACACTATTTTATATATATATATATATATATATATATATATATATATATATATATATACACACACATACACACACACACACACACACACACACACACACACACACACACACACACACACACACACATATATATATATGTGTGTGTGTGTGTGTGTGTGTATGTATATATATATATATATATATATATATATATATATATATATATATAGGTCTATTTCTCCTGTTCAAAATTACAGTTTACCGAATTCCAGATAGATGACTCCAGTTTAGTGAAAGTGCATTTAGACGAAAATGCACTTTCCCGAAAAACAGTTCAGTGAAATACAAAAACAAAAAAACAAATACAGCAAATGCATTTCTGAAGTGGGGCAAACCCCCCTGTACTTCCCATGTGGAGGGCTATGCCTCCCCACACCCCCGTACTTATATATACTAACTCCGAGATTGCACTACAGTGGGGAAAAGGGAATATTTCCTTATCCTCACTGTACCATGATCTATAACAACAAGTTATCTCAACATTAAAGGTTCCCCTCATGTACACCACTTAAAAATCAAAGCACCTGCACTACCGCAGGATTCTGGAACTACTGACTGTTCTTCACTGAACTGTTTTTTGCAAAAGTGCATTTTCGTTTAAATCCACTTTCGCTAAAATGGAGTCGTCTATCTGGAATTCAGTAAAGTGTAATTTCGAACAAGAGAAGTAGATTCATATATACATATATATATATATATATATATATATATATATATATATATATATATATATATATACATATATATATATATATAAAATGGGAGACACAGTGGCACAGCAGATATTGTTTTCACCTCACAACAACAGGTTCCCAGGTCTGATTATCAGGTGGGCTGCCTTCTGTGTGGAGTGTTTGTGTAACTTTTCACTGGATGGTCTGATTTTCTCCCACTTTTCAAAGACATGCAGAAGGTGTAGCTTACTTATTATGTTTTATTTATGTATAACAAGGAAAAATAAACAATAATAATTTAAGGGGAATTTACAACTAATTTACATACCCACTGATCACCTTATCCTATCTATTATTCAGAGGTCATTTCTACTTATTTACATTCATTTTTTTAATTTCACAATTGAGACAGTTTATTCATGCCAGTATTGCAGAAGGTCCTGTTTGCAGCAGCTCCTCCTTTCCTCATTTGCCACTACCTTCTGAGTCTGCCAACAATTGAAACTTAGATCATTTGAGTTTAACAGGCAGTTTACAGGGCTCCTCAGATTCCCACAACCTGAGTTCTAGTTTGCAAGGCTCTGCAATCACTGCTCATATTCCCTCGTTAATAAAAGAAAAGATATGGAGAGGAGATTGTGTTGATATTTTTGATTTAATTATACATATGCATCCAAAATATACTGGATGTTGAATATCTGGGGGTGAAAGACCTGCTGTGTGCACTAGCAGTATTAGGAAAACATCAGTCAAGGAAATGTTTCATGGCTATTATTATTATTATAGATAAAAAACATTCACAGGCTTTTCTGTTGTTACCTTACTTTCTAATTATAATATAAGCACATTCTCTTGGAAGGATAGCCTGGTTCTGGTATGACCAGAAGTGTTGGAAGCTCAAGGCAGTAAATATTCATTTGAAATGCAAAGAACAGCATGATGATTTTTGGCTAAGGGTCATGACTGACAGGCTTAGGCTCCTGCCATGGAGTAAGGATGAACAAGAAGAGTCCAAGTTGGGCTAGCAATGTAAATAAATTCTTGTGGCCATCATGCAGCTTTATATATGTCTGCTTTCCCTGTGGGGGTAGACATCCATCCACTCAAAATTAGTTCCTTGGTAGGTATGCAAATCAATACTGATGATGTTAGGAGGAAAAATATAGCCATTGGGTGAAACAAGACTGCACAGTGTACATATTTACTGGCTCTGCCAAATAAATCCAAATCCTCCTAAGTTGTAAAACTGTATCGTACAAAGCATGACCTAACTAAATCACCAATAAACTTCAGATATTTAAAACAACTAGACTTTCCTCATTAAGGCCTTCCATACAAATACATTAATAGCCTTGCAGGTGCAGATCTGCCACATGAATCTGCCTTCAGCTAGAGAGAATCAATGGCAAAATCAGAACAGACAATTTCTAAATGACAAAAAAGAGGTTTCCTGAACTTTTTTTGCACCCTTCAAGGACCATGCCTAATGGTTCCACTACTGACACCCAGCCCATTTCATTCCTGAGACACAGAATCTGAGCATTCTCAGACTTGGTGAAGATCTGTAGCCCATTCATTCCCACATAGGACTCCCAGTCAGGCTTTTCATTCCCTAGTGAAAACTGGACATTACAGAGCAGGCCATCTTGCTGCTTCTGAGATGCAAACTACAGTCTCCCTAGTGATGGCAACCCCTCCCCCCTCAGCTCCTTTGAGTGTGCTATAGATGTCCCCTGAGGGGAAGCATGACTGCACATTCTGGATTCCCTTCAGTTTTACTACCATATCGGTGTAGATTCAGCTGCCTCAAACTCAGGTGCCAATCTTGTGGCAAGCCAGAGCCGCCCCCTCCCTAACTTCAGACTAGGAAAGCTGGCAATGGCTGCTCACTGTTATCATTCCTGGCCATCTCCTACAGACACCCAAGCCACTACTCAAACCTCGGTCACCTGTGACAGACTAAGGAGTTTATCCATCAGCCTGGCAGTGTTGGCTAACTTTGATCAGAAAAACAGATGTTACAATTGCCAGAAAAACTCTCAACTTTCTGTACAAGTGTGAACAGTGAAACATAATTGTAAACTTGACAATGCTAAGCAAAGTGATACCACAATCATAAAGGAAAAAATAGCTAAGAGACAACATAATTTGGGGTTTCTGCAGAAAGAGAAAAAGG
>NC_056748.1:249340041-249342541 GCF_019279795.1 Protopterus annectens
TGGCCCCATTACTCTGCCTATTGTCCCTGACTCGCTATGGCCACTGCATAGGCTCTCTCTCCTGGGCACTGGCACCAACCGCCAATTGTCCCTCTCCTATGGCCACTGGTGATGGGGTGTGTATGGGCACTGTAACTGTGTGTGGGCTTGGGGTGGTTAGGAGGGTGATGACAAATGATGGCGCAGTGTCGGGCTCTGACAACCCCACCTGTGCCTCAACAGTACTGTCATCATCATCATCATCATCATCGGTGTCTGAATGGACACCAACCTCAGACTGCATGCAGGAGGGACCCTGACCCACCTCACCACGTGTTGGGGAAACAAACGTGCACTTTAAGACATGTACAGCATTGCATAACAGTACACACACACACACACACACACACACACACACACACACACACACACACACACACACACACACACACATTCTGACAGTCCACCTTACTACCTCCCTGTCCCTGGGTTTACAGACAGTCCCACATTCAGTTACATATGTTCCCCATCCTGCATGGCACTTACTAACATACACTCATTAATACAACCCATTAAAATATCATTCCTCTCCATGCCTACACGTGTGATCACAACACATGACCTGTTACTCCATCACCTCGCTGACTTGAGTGGAGTAGGTTGTACATGGCCTCACTGCTGTCATCCAGTGTTAACCTTGTGTATGTCCGGTCATCATGTACATGGCCCCTATATGGTAGGGGCTACTACATTCACTACATATTTCACACACCGGAGTCCCATACTGCAGTCTTGCTCAGTCCATGTCACATCTGCTGCACAATCAACCTATCATGTGGACAACAGTAATATCTGGATACACTCACTGGTGTGCTCTGGTAATTCCCCATTGCATCAGTAGTGCTGCATACATCGGTAGTCGGTTATCTATCTGCTGATGGTAATATGATGTGTATACCTGGTGTGTACTTTCCATCCCAATGCATGTTCCATGCTACAGACCTTGTTATACTATCAGCTGTCCTGTGATCACATATCAGACAAGTTTTCCTAGTGTCTCATGTGTCACTCCATGTCCATGTATGGCACGATCCCAAGGAGAAGTACTGCATGTGATCAACCACACAATCACCTGTGCATACATGGTCACCCACACAAACAGACACACATGTACACACACATCTGACATGCATTGACCACACTCCACTCCACCAGATTTCACTTACAGACACAATAAACACCCCCCCCCACACACACACACACCTACATGTGAGGTTGCACAACATTTGTACACAAATTGTGACTTCATGCTAGTGCCAGTATACATGTGTCTGATGCATGGGATGTGTTGGTAGGTGATGGCCCTTCCCCTTGATAACACTGCACCCATGTACATAGTGTTACTGTGGACCTGTTCTGCACCCTGCCTTGTACTGCACACCATACGTCACAGGTGTACAAACCATTGCTGCATGTGTAGTACTGTGTCAGTTATGTCAGCTTCAGTGCTCACAGCCCCTATGTGTTTGAGTGACACATACCTGCGATGATATGTGGACAGATGTCATTTGTGGATGTCTGATGTCTGGTTTACAGATCGCATCAGCGGTGCATATATGACCAATACAAGACTATTACACTGACAACTGCCAGACCTTACCATGGCTATAGGGGGTGCCCTACACATGTCCCACAACTGTGCATGGTTGCAGGGTCTACTCATGTGCACATCCCTAGGAGTTCACACACTGCCATCACTATTGTTGTGGAGTTAAGGTTACTTCTGTCACAGTTACTGAACCTGATTGTGTGCAGATACAGCCATTCTTAGCATATGTAGGATCCCTGCTGCAGTGCACTGTTGTGTCATGATGGGTTACCTATTACAACCACGAAACCACAGTTGCACGAATACGGAAACATCGACACATATTGATGAACTGTGAAAACACTGAATGTCCTGAAGCGTGAAATTCAAAATGTTGAATCATCATAGTTGGCCCTTCTCTGGTATAGCTCCTTAAGGTAAGTGTGCAATAGTTACGGACCTTAGGGTTAGGGTGCTGGTTAAGGTAAGTGCATACATAGTAATATATGTAAGCTTTAGTTTAGGGTTAGAAGTAGGGTTTTGTTAAGGGTATGTATGTGGATTATTTATTTTGTTTGGGTATAGCTCCTTAACGTAGTTGTGCAATAGTTACAGACCGTAGGGTTAGGGTGTGGGTTAAGGTAAGTGCATACATAGTAATATATGTAAGCTTTAGTTTAGGGTTAGAAGTAGGGTTTTGTTAAGTGTATGTATGTATGTGGATTATTTATTTGATTTGGGCAAGTAGTATGTAGTGGGTGGTAGGATTGGCCAACTATGCCGATTCGACGTTTTGAATTTCACAGTTCAGAACATTCGGTGTTTTCATGGTTCGCTCAATATGTGTCGACATTTCCGTATTTGTATATGTGAGGATTTGCGGTTATAATATAGAACCGTCATGATGACACACCCTCCACACATCCAGCCCTT